>NC_066579.1:135338603-135640853 GCF_024323335.1 Lathyrus oleraceus | reverse complement strand
TTATTGCATTTTATTTTTTTGCAATTTATTTTATTATTCATTTTATTTCGTTTACTTTATGTTTATGTTCACTAACTACTAACTTCTAACATTTATATTATTGCACTTTATTTTTTTTTGCGATTTAATTTATTGTTCACTTTATTTCAAGTATTTTATGTTTATGTTTATTGTTATCTAACTATATCATTTACATTATGCTAATTTATTTACTACCTTATTATCTTGTTAAATAAAAAAGGAATAAAAACAAAAGAAAGAGAACAAATCACTTTTTTTAAAATATTAATAGATGGACTTAAGGTTGCATAACTTTCTATGTTACAAATCTATTGTTAGTTGATTTTTTAATCATCTTCAATACTTTGCATAAATGATAAGCTATCCCTTAATGTGTCATATTTTAAGTCTTTTTGACATAAGAAAATAGTCTTAAAAAATATTCATTTTTGTACATGTTACTAACCACTAATTATACTTCATTAATTTTGTTTATCATTAACCTTTGTTATTGTGATTTTGGTATTATTAACTTATATTTGTTTTATATCATTTATATTCACTAACCATTATTATTGCGATATTGTTTCTTTATCTTGTAATTTACTTGTATGTCATTACCTTGTAATTTACATTAAAGTACTCATCATCATCATCATCGTACAAATTCATCATGCATGTTTATTTACTTCTTATTTATTTTATTATCATCAAATATTAAAAACAACAAAAACATGATAAAATGATAAGACAAAAATATTCATTCCACTCTTAATCAACTTGGACTTAGAGGATTTCATTTTAGGAACCTTGCTTGGAGATCTTTCCCTTATCTTTGTGATACTTTGTAAATGTTGGATTTTATTTGTAACTTACATTCATGTTGTAAGAATGGCATCATGGAACCACCTTAGGGGGACATGTTTGTAAGACCATTATCCTTTGTTTAGCTTAGGTCACTTTTGCACACAAAAGGCTTTCTCTTGGGCTACCTTACAATGAGACTCTTTAATTTCTTGTTGGTTACTTTGCATTCATGTTGCATAAGCCAAATTTCATAATCAAAATAAAATAAACCCTTGATTCAACGTCAAGTGGCATTTTCTTAGCCAAATTCAAAAATACTTAATAATTATGATTATTATTGTGCGCCATGAGCCTTAAGTGGTGGAGAATGAGTGAGAATGGAGCATTCCTACCCTTACTCTGATTATTTTGGACGCAAGACGCTTGGCTTGTTGTCTAGAATAATCACCTCCGCCCATAGACTTTAATACAATATAATCACAAACACTCATTTCATAAAACCCTTATTCAAGGTAAAAATAATACAACTCATTAAACTCATTTTTGTGCCTTAGGGCATCATCCCGAAAACCCTTTTTTCAAAGGCAAAATCAACCAACACACAAACATTTTCTACTCTGAACTACGGAGCTTTGATTCCTCATCCCCGAATGAGTGATACGTAGGCACAAGGGCCACAATCCTTGGTGAGCACTATAATAACAAAAACACCCCCCTTCTTTTCACACATTCTTTTGAAAATAAAATAATAATAGATAAATCTCATGTATGTAAAACAACCCAAATGGTTCCCATGGAGTACCATGGACGTAAGGGATGCTAATACCTTCCCCTTACGTAACCGACTTCCGAACCCAAATCTCGGTTGCGAGACCGATTTCTTATTCTCTTTTAGCGCTTCTGTGCGTGTCTCTTTTCCGAGGGTTTTATCGACTATTTCCCCTCTCCTCTCTGATAGAGGTAAACTAAATAAAATTCGGTGGCTAATCTTCTGACTTTGCCTCTCTTTGGCATCTCTTTAGTCCCGGTTTCGTTATCGTGAAATCCCTAACCAAGTCTAGCCTATTTTTGGTTGTTTCCTCTTTTACGTACGTGGAGATTTATCTATTATCATTTTTCTGTATATATTACTTTTGTTGCTAACCTATACATATTTTCTTTGTTTGCTTGTTTGTCCGAAACTTTGGTTCTGTGACGAATAATTTTTGGAAGCAATAATGATTGCAAACGAAAAAACCTTGTGTGAAAGACTCTCCACCTGAGTCTGAGAGTTTGCTTGAGATAGGAGAGGTTGAGTAGTATTGATTCACGAGGTGCCTTCCTCGTTAGGGTCGTACGAGAACCTCACTTAGTGGTAGATTCTCTTAAGGGGATTGATGACCGTCGCGCTTTCGACATAAGCATCTTATCTTTTATTAGAATCAATGACCCTAAGACCCCTTTTAGAACCTTTAAAACTATGGCTAGCCTAGACCAATGGTCGCGTAGTATAGGCCACCGAGGTGCCTTCCTCGTAAGGGTCGATACGAAGATCTCACTTAGAGTAGATGAGTTTGATGGAGCAGTCGTCTGGCAAGTAAATTGACATAAGCGGCTGATAGTCAAGGAAGCCATGACTCTAGGGGAAGTGTCTTACACCCAATTTTCCAAAAGCCTTAGATCACACAAAGCGAGAACCTTGGTTTACTAAGCAGTCATTATTAACTCCATGCTTCGTCACGATGGTCTAAAACCATGAACCCATGCCTAAAATCCTGTGAAAATAATAAACCAATCATTCATTCATCATAAAAATAATAAGTAAAGCTCTTAAAATTTCCGTTTGTTCGGACGCAGAATTACAAGACTATTTTCCAACGGAATCATGGATACTTCAACAAGGGAAAACACTTCTTCTTTCCGCTTCAAGAGTCCCGACATTAGGTCATTAAAGATCCTCTGTTCAAAGGTCGTATCTCTCAAAGACAACAAGTTTAGAGCCAATTTTGGGAACATCGTAGATCTTCTATCCGAGAAGGTTGACTATTGTGCTATCACTACAATGTCCCAATACTATGACGTCCCTTTAAGATGCTTCACTTTCCCCGACTTCCAAATCTCTCCAACCTTGGAAGACCCCGAGAGACTCCTCAATCGACCAATCAAGGCATATAACCCTTTCCCGAAATTGGAAGAAGGATTTTGTTTGACTGAGCTCTCACTCACCTTGGGTATCAACACAAACAAGCTAGTGGACAATTGGGGAGTTAAAGGATCCATCAAAGGCTTAACTCAAAAGTTCCTAGAAGCCCATGCTTGGGAAATTATTAAAGAAGGAAGACCCAACTTTTGTAGTGCAACCTTGGCACTTTTGATTCATGGAATTGTCCTCTTCCCAAATTTGGACAAGTTCGTGGACCAATTAGCAGTTGAAGTCTTTTTAACAAAGAATCCGGTGCCTTTTTTACTTGCCAATTTCTACCATACCTTCCATACAAGGCATGAGAAGAAGAGAGGTACTTTCCTTTGTTGTGCTCCTATGCTACATCTTTGGATGAGGGCCCGCATGCCTCAAAGTGGACCCTTCGCCGAAAACAAACTGACATGGCCACAAAGGTTCGCATCTCTCTCTGCCAACTCAATTCTATGATACAAGAGGGAATGGGATATAAAGGATGTCATCGCAAGATGTGGAGAGTTCTTTAACGTACCCTTGATAGGAACACAAGTTTGCATCAACTACAACCCCTTTATACTCAAGAGACAACTAGGGTACGCCATGACAAGTTCCCCCGAGGAAAGAGATTTCATTCCATTTGTCATCAATACCGTGGATCCGCTTGATTCAAATGTGAAAAGAGTGAGAAAAGCTTGGACAAGCATAGTCCGTATTGACCATGAATGGGGCAAGAAAAATATCCTAGCCAAGGAACCCTACTATGTGTGGGTAAAAGAGAGGGCTAGGGTGGTTAAGATGTCGTTCCTGTTTGATCCTTCTTCATTCCCGTTGATGCCCGAGCCCGAGCCTATCCTACAAGAGGACATGGACAAACTTACCAGCCAAATCAAAGAGCTCGAGTTGGAAAACACTCAATTACAAGTCCAACTCAATCGTGCCAAGGAACGTAACCACGTCTTGGAGGATAAGGGTAAACAAGTCTGTGAAAAATTTGAAGATAGCAAGAAAAGGCTCCGATTAGCCGAGGGACAAAGAGTTTGGGTTGGTGGAGCTTTTCAAGGAGCTAATTCTGAGCTAGACTTCCGCAACGAGGAGTTGGATCAAGCATCCTGAATCATCAAGGACCTTGAAAATATTGTCGAGAGGGCTAAGTCCATGAAGAAAGAAGCGAGGGAAGATTACGAGGCCCAGATTCTTGAACTAAGGACCACTCTAAAAGAGTATAAGGATTTTCTAGCCAAGTAGCCACTGGAGAAAGAAAAGATTCACCGAAGCTTCATGCGTGAGCAGTTCAACCTTGGACGAGCTTGCGAGCAAATCAAGAACTTGAAGAAGGGAATCTATGACCAAGCCTATGTAGAATTGCAAAACAATTGCAAACATTGGGAAGAGCGTTGCCATGGATTCGAAGCTACCATTGTTCAAAGGGACGAAATCATCCATAATCTCCAAGCCCTTTACGAAGAACGGAGGGACAAGTACACCAACATGACGGTATTAACCAACTATGCCCTTCGAGACTTTCCCGACAAGTTAAAGGAGGCAGATTTGATCATGTGCCCAGATAATACCCCCAAAGAGGTCTACCACTTCGTCAAGTTCTGCAAAAGAACAATGGCCGAACTCATCACCGATATTGAGGCTCTCCGCAAGTCCCAAGGAGTAACTTTTAGGGTGGATATCTAGTTGGTTTATTTGCTTCCATTACTTGTATTTTGCAACTTCTATGTATTTATGTTTATTTTCCCTTCAAAGGATGAATGAAAGTTGTGATTTTTCTCTATTGTGTTTTCCTTTATTCATGATTGTGAGCGTGAATCGTCAAGTAGTTTTTGCAATGAAAAAACATGAATAACTTAAAAGAGTTTTGCTTTAACAAAAAAATTTCATGCATCATATGCATCTTTCAAAACACAAAAACATAAAAAACTCATCCATCCACCCCTTTTTCCTTCCAGAATAACTCTCCAAAGCTGACTTTTTGGTACGATACACGAGGACGTCGACAAGCTTTCATGGAGCAACATCAAGCAGTTGCAAGAGGCCAGGAGGTTATGGCAAAAATGCAAGAAGAAATGAACCAACGTGCCAGTACTACCAATCCTCCTACCCCTCCAACGGTCGAGAATCCGACTCCAGTTCCTCATGTTGATCCTCCAATTAACATTAATGCACCCGGCGGTGTTCCAAACGTCAATCCTTGTCCTCATGCTCTTGAGACAGACGACCAACTCGATGCATTCTTCAGCCCAAGGGATGCGTCTCAGGATGACGCATTCGGTTCAGTAACCAACAAGGTGGAGAGGAAGGTAAAGGCTATCGAGGAAAAGCTCAAGGCAATGGGGAGCACTGATGTTTTGGGCCTTGATGCGGCAGAAATGTGCTTAGTACCTGGGGTCATCATTCCGGCCAAGTTCAAAGTTCCGGACTTTGAAAAATATAAGGGAAATAGCGACCCTAGGACACACATTAGGGCATACTGCCGAAAGATGGCTGCCTATTCCAGCGATGATCAACTTTTAATGCATTTTTTTCTAGGATTCCCTCAGTTGGGCATCTTTGGATTGGTACATGCAACTTGAGGGCAACCATATTCACACCTGGAGGGAAATGGCCGAAGCATTCCTCAAGCACTATCAGTACAACACTGATATGGCACCTAATCGCACACAATTGCAAAATCTGACTCAGAGGTCTGAGGAGTCCTTCAAAGAGTATGCCCAGCGGTGGAGGGAATTAGCTGCTAGGGTACAACCCCCATTGCTAGAAAGAGAACTGGTAGACATGTTTATGGGAAACGTGCAAGGTCCATACCTTGATAGAATGGTAGAGAGAACCTCTTTTGGATTTTCCAACCTGGTCTTAGCCGGTGAAAGGATAGAAAATATAATCAAGATGGGAAAGATCCAGAACTCTGCCAGTGCTTCTAGTGCATTGAAGACACCTTTTGTTCCCTACGGTAAAAAACAAGAAGGCGAGACCAATGTTGCCTCCATCATTCGAACAAGAAATCCCACTTATCCACAAGTAGCTGCCATAGCTCCCATCCAACCGAGTCAACAACAACCATTTGCAATTCCTGTTTAAACTCAACAACAACAACAACAACGGTATCAACAACAACCACAACGTCAACAACCATAATATCAACAACAACAAAGGATGTGAAGGCCCGAGAGAAGATTTGACCCAGTTCCCATGCCTTATAGCCACATTCTACCATATTTATTGAGGGGATCACTTGTACAACTAAGGGAGTTATGACCCCCACCAGCGGTTCTTCCTCCCGATTATGACGGAAATGCCCACTGTGAATTTTATTCTGGCGCTCCTGGGCATTTGATCGAGAATTGTAAAGCATTAAAGTACAAGGTTCAAGATCTTATTGACTCTAAGACAATCATGTTTGCCCCCAAGGGGCCGAATGTAAATAATAACCTGATGCCCCCTCACAACAATACATCAGTGAACATGATGGAAGCTAACAATGGAAGGAGATTGATGTCCTGTGTGGACGAGTTAAAAGCACCACTCATCGAGATCAAGAACGCTTTAATTAAGAATAATACCTTTCCCATCTACAGTAATGACTGTGAACACTGCCTGATTAACCCGCAACAATGTAGAACATTGAAGTCTGTCATACAACAATTAATGAACCAAGGGATCTTGGTGGTAGACTGCCCGTCCACAAAGGAAAATGTGTCTACCCTCGAGATACCATACGACGAAGTCCCTCCTCTGCAAATTCCATATGACTTCTCTCAGTTAACTCTGTCGACAAATCCTGTTACTCCAATCGTAATAACAGTTCCCACACCATTCCCACATGTTGACACCAAGGAAGTCCCATGGATGTATGACACCTCAGTCTACATTCATGGTCAAAAGATTCAAGAAGAACCGTTAAATTCTAGTGATACAATGATCAATATCACCGGCACTAGCGGAGTCACGAGAAGTGGAAGGATATTTGCGCCGACACCCACTCCAATTGGAACTATCAATCCTTCAACTTCAGACAAAGGCAAACAAATTGATGGCGCTCAGCAAAGACAAGACCCCTCACCTTTCAATGAAGTAGACAAGTTCTTACGTATTATCAAGAAGAGCGATTATCGAGTAGTTGATCAGCTTAACCAGCACCCTCGAAAATCTCAATGTTGTCTTTATTAATGTGCTCGAAGGCCCATAGGGATGCTTGGGTAAAATTTCTGAGGACAACTCACGTGCCGCAAGAGATATCTGTTTGTCAGTTTGAAGGAATAGTTAACAATATCGCTATTAGCTTAAGCTTGGGTTTCAGTGATGAAGAGCTTCCCACCGAGGGGAGGAATCATAACAAGGCTCTCCATATTTCTATTGAGTGTGTGGACACAGTCCTATCAAGACTTTTGGTAGACACTGGGTCTTCCCTCAATGTGATGCCTAAGAGCTCCTTTGCTAAACTAAATGTTGAAGGACTCGTAATGAAGCCGAGTGAGCTTATAGTAAGAGCAATTGATGGGACTAGAAGGACTGTAATCGGTGAGGTGAATTTTCCTATGAAGATTGATCCCCATACTTTCCCTATCACTTTCTTCGTAATGGATATCTATCCAACCTACAGTTGTCTTCTTGGGAGGCCTTGGATCCATTCAGCTGGTGCAGTCACTTCAACGCTCCACCAAAAATTGAAATTCTTAGCTGATGATAAACTAGTTGTTGTCGAGGGTGATGAGGACATTGTGGTAAGTCACCTCGCATCTTTCCGATACATTGAAGGAGAAGGAGAGATAAAAGAAGTCCCATTCCAATAATTTGAAGTTATCAATGTTGAAATGGTTTGCCCAACAAGGGATGAATCAAAAGATGTTGAATCCCCTATGGCATCTCTTAAAGACGCCCTGACAATCATAAAGGATGGACACCCCCAAGGATGGGTAAGATTGCTTGAACTTCCTTCCAACAAGGACCGCACCGGTTTGGGATACTACTCCCAAAATTTGAAGAAGCCCGCGTCGATAGCTACAAGAGGATCAGTGCTCCCGCTATCTGAAAACTTCTCAAGTGCTGGTTACCTGGATGAAAACCGTATTTGTGTTGTGGAAGAAGAAGAAGAAGATAATGGGTTGATCTTCACAAAGACTGATGGAAATGGTGCCACCAAATGGACCGTGTTTGAAATACCTAAAGTGACCTTGATTGAAATGTAATTCCCAATGTTGTTTCCCTTCCTTTTTATCAAAAGAACCCATGTCAAGCCCAAGGCATTGGGGAATCATTTGTAGGGCCTCATAAAATTTCCTTATTAATCATTAATGAAAAAAGGGTTCATGTTCACAATCAATTTTGAGATCCTTGTCTTTCATTTATTTCTTTCACCTTTTTTAAATGACATTTTTCTTTTTTTTTTTAAATTCTTTTCAAATCATCCTTTCTTTCATACCAATAAAAGCGTGGACCTTAAATCATGCAGATCATCCTCGACAACCACTAATGACAATCCTGCTACAGTCCCATACGACTTTGACAACCCGATTAATCAAGCTGATGATGAGTGTGAGGAAGAGGCCGAACTCCCAGAAGAATTGGCAAGGCTGCTCAAGCAGGAGGAAAAAGTCATCCAGCCGCATGAAGAATCAGTGGAAGTGATTAACCTTGGGACAGATGAGGAAGCGAAAGAAGTCTGAGTCGGCTCCGCTCTACAAGACGAGGTGAAGACAAAATTGATTGAGCTCTTGAAGAAATACAAAGATGTGTTTGCATGGTCATACCAAGATATGCCCGGCCTCGACACTGACATTGTGGTCCATCATCTACCCCTTAAAGAAGAATGCCCTCCAGTAAAGCAAAAACTACGAAGGACCCGTCCCAACATGGCTATGAAAATCAAAGAGGAGGTACAAAAGCAGCTCAACGCCGGCTTCCTAGCGGTCTCCAATTATCCTCAATGGATAGCTAACATTGTGCATGTACCTAAGAAGGATGGCAAAGTAAGAATGTGCGTAGATTATAGAAATCTAAATAGAGCAAGTCCCAAAGATGACTTTCCACTGCCACACATTGACGTGCTAGTAGATAATACTGCTCAGTTCTCTATTTTCTCTTTTATGGATGGTTTCTCCGGTTATAACCAGATCCGCATGGCTCAAGAAGATATGGAGAAAACCACTTTCATAACACCATGGGGTACCTTCTGCTAAAAGGTGATGCCTTTTGGATTGAAGAACGCCGGTGCCACTTACCAACGAGCCATGGTCACTCTCTTTCACGATATGATCCATAAAGAGATTGAGGTCTACGTCGACGACATGATAGCCAAGTCTCAAACCGAAGAAGAACACCTTGTCAATCTAGAAAAGCTGTTTGAGAGGCTGCGGAAGTTCAAATTGAGGCTTAATCCCAACAAATGCACATTTGAGGTAAGATCCGGCAAATTGTTAGGTTTTATCGTCAGTCAACGTGGCATCGAAGTAGATCCCGAGAAAGTAAAGGCCATACAAGTTATGCATGCACCCAAAATCGAGATGGAAGTCTGAGGATTCCTAGGTAGATTGAAGCCCACGTGTTTAAAATATATATGTATATATATTATATATATATTTATATATATATATATATATATATATATATAAATAAATAAATAAATAAATATATATATATATAACAGAAAATTTTTGGACTTGGGCCTCTCTCATTTGAGCCCACAGGTCCACAAAAATCAGGTTATGAATTCAGAGTTTCAGTGAAACAAAAGGGAATTCTATTCCTATTACCCTGGCAGGGAAAAAGATAGTGAGAGAAGAGCTAACAGAGTTCAGAGCAACCTCTAGAGACTGAAGGGAACTCATCGGCAAAGAACCAATTCCCTCTCATATAAACCCTCAGATTGCTTTGCAAACCCAACCGGGCAATTCAATTTCATTCGATCTCTCCAGTCAGGTTTGCCTTATTCCCATTACTTTATGCTTTTAATTTGAATGCTCTGAATGTATGAGGTATTATGGGTGAATTTGATACCCTTTTGATGCATGTGTTTGACAAGAGGTTTAGGCCTCCTACCCTTGGTTGCTTTTTGTGAGCTTTTTGTGAATTTTAATGGCATGATTCATGTGGTTACATTTTGATTTGGGGGCAACTCTTGATTACCCTATCTTGTTTCTCTAACCTATTTGTTGAGTTTTGTTTTGTGAGGGCTCATATGACTCTTGCAGAGATGGCTTGCTTGGTGTTCCACTTTATTTGTGGGGTACCACCTAGAGGTCTATTCCGATTACCTGTACTGACTCGCTTTCTTTGATGGTGTTTAGCTTGGAAGAGTCTGTGGGTTTCTTATTTATCTAATTGTTGTTACTTCGGATCTTTTTCCATACGGTATATCTCTCGATCCCTTTACTTTTCCCGCATGTTACCGATTTCTTAGGTTTCGTATAGCCTCTCTTGGCATGTCATTTAAGGTAGCGCGGTTCCTTCATCTCGGACTGCCTTTTTGCATGAGTATCCCTAAACACCCCAAACTCATTGATTTTTCTTCTCCTAAGAACACGTTATCTCCTTCTACTACAGGCGAGTAAGTCTCCAAAGGTCGAGCATCCGGTAGATTGCGTAGTAACGTCGTTCACCCCAAAACACAACCCTTACCCCATAGGTGGTCAAACTACATTTTGCTCTGATTTTCATCCTATATGAGATACGTAGGCATAAGACGCGATGTCTTAGCGAGCACACTCCTCTTTAACCCATAGGTAGCCGAGCTACGAAGACTCTAATTCTCAGATTCAGATGAGATACGTATGTAGTGGATGCGACGTCCGTGCGAGTCATTTTCGTTTGACCCTTCTTTTAGTAAGTAGTACATTAGATAAACATACACGCTTTTCTCATCCCTTCAATCATGTTTGCACAAATAAATTTCAAAAAAAAAAAAACAACCTTTGCAACAAATGTGAAAAGGGCTCCCTAGGAGTACCTAAGATGCTTTGGGTGCCTAATACCTTCCCATTGGATAAATAGTTTTTGATTCGATAAAACTTTTAGGTTTTTGTTCGCTTTCTAACCATTCCTTTGGATAAATAGAAGCGCGGTGGCGACTCGACTTGTATGATTTACCTTGGATTTAGTCAATATCTCTAATCGTAACGAATACCCCGCTACAAGGAGTATGCATATCATTTGGGTATACCTATTCTTGACAGTTTTCGTTCAGTGGTTTAGAGAAGATTTCGTCCTCTGAAGAGATTGCTGATATGCTTCACATGGAGATATCCGACATTGTTGCCAATATGACTACCAAGGGTGGAATTCAAGGTCTCCCGTATGATTTTCTGATTGCCAAAGCTACCTTCTTTGGGAAAGCCATGAGTAAGGAAGCTTTTGAAGCCATATTTGTACTCCTCATCTATGGGCTAGTGTTATTTCCCAACATCGAAAACTTGGTAGATGTGAACGCTATTAGGACTTTCTCTTCTCTTAATCTCGTTCCGACTCTGTTGGGTGAGACTTATTTCTCTTTGCATATGAGGAATGCAAAGGGTGGCGGTTCCATTCTATGTTGTATGCCTCTGTTGTACAAGTGGTTTATTTCGCACTTGCCTCAGACGCTTGCCTTTATGGAGAACAAGGGATGTCTACGGTGGTCCATGAGACTTATGTCTCTCACTAATGATGATATCTCTTGGTATAATTGTGTTTATGATGGCATTCAGATTATTGATTCTTGTGGTGAGTTCTCCAATGTACCTCTTCTTGGTACATGTGGTGGAATTAACTACAACCCTGCTTTGGCTCGCCGTCAGCTTGGGTTCCCCTTAAAGGATAAACCTAGCAACATTTTGTTGGAAGGCTTATTCTTTCAAGAGGGTAAAGATCCCCAAAACCTGAAGGATAGGATGGTCCACGCCTGGCGCAAGGTTCATAGAAAAGGGAGGAATGAGCTTGGTCCAAAGAATTGTGTTGCTTTGGAACCATACACCGCTTGGGTAAGGAAGAGAGCTCATGAGTACCGCATGCCGTACGAGTATCCGAGACCTACCCATATGGTTATGGTTGGGCCTTCAACCCTTCCTAATCAAGGAATAGAGGAGTTGAGAGATGAAGATTGTTCGCGTGCTTGGGTTCGTGAGTGTGAGGAGCTTCTTCAGCAACTCAAGGATACGGATGCAATGATAGAACTTCTAGAGCATTAGGTTATTGATGAGCCTGATGATGTGTTTACTTCTCTCCTGCCTCACTCATCTAGGTTTTGGAAGAAGAGATATGATCAGCTCGCCAAGGAGAAGGCCGACATGGAAGCAGCTTATGAGAGAGAGGTGAAGAGGCTTCGTGCGACGTATCTTCCGATCTCAAAGGCTTTAGACGACTGCTTCTAGGGCTCCATAGAATGTTTATTGTCCTTTTCTCTTGAATTGTATTTGGTTACCAAAACTGTACTACTTCTTTGGTGTAAAAAGTTCCCAAATATTATATTTCTATGAGTATTCCACATATGTCTTAAAAAGTTCAATATTTTCAAATCATTTGCAAGTAGATCCTTATAAAGTTCCTCCAATTAAAAACAAATCATATGCATAAGTATTGCATGCATCATATGCATAAGTAGCTTTTGGTTCCGAGCCCTTGATACAATGGTCTAACTCTTTGCTCTTCATTTTTTTGAAGACAAGCTGACGCACCGGTACGACGCTCGAGCAAATCATCAGAAGATCATGGAACACCTTGAGCAAGAGAATCGAGATCTAAAAGAGGAGATTACCCGACTGACTGCAATGATGGAGTCAGTCCTTGCTGCCTAAAGTCAAGCTTCTCCAATTCCTGTAACTCCTCCCACGAGGACTGTAATCTCTGAAGTGGTTACCTCAACAGTGCATGTTGCCACCGCTCACTTCACTCCTAGTCTTCCTGCTAGATTCCCTTGGGGAATGCCACCCAACTTCGTGCCAAAGGGTTTCGCTCCCACTTTTGCTTTTATGACGGCATCTAGCCCGGTCATGTCTGTGCCACCTCCCGTTGTGCACACTTTCCCGCGTGTTGAAGACACCATCTATCATTCCGAGCCATCTGAGGGCCCGAACGTTTATGAGAATATGGATGAGATGAAGGACCAATTCCTTGAGCTGCGTAAGGAACTGAAAACGCTGAGAGGCAAAGATCTGCTTGGGAAGAGTGCTGCTGAATTGTGCTTAGTGCCCAACATGAAAATCCCGGTCAAATTCAAAGTGCCTGACTTTGAGAAGTATAAGGGAAACTCGTGTCCACTCAGTCATCTTGTGATGTATGCCTGCAAGATGTCGACCTAGACAGATAATGATCAACTATTGATTCACTATTTTCAGGATAGCCTGACAGGTGCTACGCTCCGTTGGTATATGGGGCTAGAGAGTGCAAGTATCCGCACTTTCAATGATCTAGGAGAGGCTTTCGTGAAACAGTATAAATACAACATGAATATGGCTCCAGACAGAGATCAGCTGAGAGCGATGTCCCAGAAAGATAAGGAGACCTTCAAGGAGTATGCCCAGAGGTGGCGGGAATTGGCAGCTCAGAAAGTGCCACCCTTAGAGGAGAAGGAGATGACATAGATCTTTTTGAATACTTTGAGCTCTTTCTACTATGAGCGCGTGACTGCTAGTGCTCCCTCGGACTTTACCAAAATGGTAAATATGGGGATGAGACTAGAAGAGGGAGTCTGTGAAGGACGTCTGTCCCGTGATGATAATTCGGTAAAGAAGTATGGAGGATTTGCTAGGAAGAAGGAAGGGGAGACTCATGCTATTTCTTCCCATATTAAAAGAAGGCCCTCTGTGAGGAGGAAGGAAGTGCGACCCGTCGTCAACCAACACCAGGTGGCTCATATAGCACCTGCTTTCAGAGAAGCTCAACAACTACAATAACAACCTCGTCAACAACAGGCTTACCAGCCTCGCAACAATAACAACAACATCACCAGCAATTATGAGAGGAAGATGGTGACTTTTGACCCGATTCCTATGACCTATGCTGAATTGTATCCTTCCTTAATCGATAGGAAGTTGTTAACTCCTCGTGATCCTCCTGCTGTGCCAGCCAATCCTCAATGGTGGTACAAGCCTGAACTTCATTGTGTGTATCACTCCGGTGCGCCCGAACATGACGTGGAGAATTGTTTTCCTTTGAAGACCAAGGTGCAAGACCTTGTGAGGAGTGGGATACTATTCTTTGAAGATGTAGGCCCGAATGTCAAGAAGAACCCATTGCCCAAGCATGGGAAGGCGCTGTCAATATGGTTCAGGGTTGCCCTGGCAAATATAAAGTCCTTTATGTGAATGATATAAGGAAATCCTTGGTAGAGATGCATAAGCTGTTGTGTGAGCACAATCAATATGAGCACGATCATGATGGGTACCATGTGTGCACTATTAATGAAAGAGGATGCCTCAAAGTAATAAAGGACATCCAAGAGATGTTAGACCAAGGGATGATTGAGATACTTCAGAATCGAAATGAGGATGAAGTTGATGTTATCACCCCAGTGTTCAAAATTCCTGATCCTGTTGTCATCAAGTTTGATGGCAGCAAGAAGAAGGTGATGCCAGCTCTTGTGATCAAGCCAGCGGGCCCTGTCCCGTACGTGTCAGATAAAGCGGTCTCGTACCGTTATAATAATGTTATGCTGGAAGATTGGAAGGAGGTTCCGTTGCCCTCAACCTCTGTTGTAAGCATATCCGATGTTAGTGGAGTGACCCGTAGTGGTCGTGTTTTCTCAGCTCAGCCGAAATCCCATGAAGACGTCGTGAAGAAAAATGTTGTTTGTCATGTCGGTCCTGTGGGGACTTCTTCTTCAAATCATTCTACTCCTATTGTGAAGGGTGTTGACCCTGTTGTTGTCAAAGCTGATAAAGCTCCTATCCTGGTTGGCTAGTCTAGCATTTTGAGAGATGATGGTGATGAGATGCTAAGGCTCATCAAGAGGAGCGAGTACAACATTGTGGAGCATTTGCTTCAAACTCCATCAAAGATATTTGTCCTATCTTTGCTGATGAATTCAGAGCCACACCGTGAAGCGTTGCAAAGGGTGTTTGACGTGGCATATGTGGATCATGATGTTACGATTGAACAATTTGATAGCATTGTTGCAAATATAACTGCCAGCAACAATTTGATCTTCTGTGATGATGATCTTCCCGAGGAGGGAAAAGAACATAATTTGGCCTTACGTATCTCTATGAACTGTAAAGATGATGCCCTGTCCAATGTGTTGGTGGACACAAGGTCATCACTTAATGTATTGCCAAAGTTCACTCTTGCCAAACATTCATATCAAGGGCCTCCTATGAGGCAAAGTGGAGTGGTAGTAAAAGCTTTTGATGGATCGCGCAAGACCGTGATTGGTGAATTAGAACTCCCGATCAAGATTGGACCTAGTGATTTCCAGATCACTTTCCAAGTTATGGACATACATCCGTCATACAGTTGTTTTCTTGGTAGATCATGGATTCACGAGGCAGGTGCCGTGACATCCACCTTACACCAAAAGTTGAAGTTCGTCAAGAACAAGAAGTTGGTGGTGATAGGGGGGAGAAGGCTCTCTTGGTTAACCATTTATCTTCCTTTTCCTACATCGATGCTGAGGACGAGGTTGGAACTCTGTTCCAGGCCTTATCTATTGCTTAGCCTTCTGGGAAAGGACTTTCTTCATTTGTCTCCTACAATGATGCGAAGTTGGCCGTCGAGCATGATGCAACTACTGGTTTGGGGAAAATGATAAAGATGGAAGATAATAAATCTCGGGCTGGTATAAGGTATTCTTTTGGTGTTTCTAATGATCTTGGGCTATTTTAGAGTGGAGGTTTCATCCACACCAATGAATATCAAAAAGTTGTTGCCATCATTGAAGAAGATGAAGAGGAAGACCTCGGCAACTTTTTCATACCTGGAGGGATCTGCAATAATTGGGTCGCTGTTGATGTTCCAACATTTATCTATAAGTCAACGTAATATGTTCATTTTGCTTAAAAACCCTTATCCTATGCCAAAAGGAGAAGTGAAGACATTGTTGGCGTAATTGATTAATACAATGATATTCATTCAATATTCGCATGTTAAATGTTCGTTTCCTCAAATTATTTTTCATTTATGCTTTTCGCATGAAATTGGTGATCACCATAAAACCCTAAAAAAGAGAATAAAATCAATCTTTTCATCTGCATAATGATCTGCTTTGTTTGAATTCTGAAATCTCTTTTACTCAAAATCATTATGCAGGTTGATCAAACCCATTGAACATAATGATCCAACACCATTTCCCAACTTTGAGCTCCCTGTATTTGAGGCAGAAGAAGATAATGTTGAAGAGATTCCTAATGAGATTACCCGTCTGCTTGAGCACAAGGAGAAGATCATTCAGCCACATCTTGAGAATCTGGAAACAATCAACTTGGGGTCTGAAGACTGCATTCGTGAAGTGAAGATTGGGGCACTCCTTGAAGAGTCTGTTAAGAAGGGGTTGATTGAGTTGCTACGAGAATATGTCAACGTCTTTGCCTGGTCGTATAAAGCCTGAGTGTGTGCCTGTGAAGAAAAAGCTCAGAAGAACTCATCCTGATATGGCAATGAAGATTTAAGAAGAAGTTCAGAAGTAAATTGATGCGGGGTTTTTGGTGACTTCTACATATCCTCAATGGATGAATAATATTGTGCCTGTACCTAAGAAAGATGGAAAAGTCTGAATGTGTGTGGATTACCGTGACTTGAATAAAGCTAGTCCGAAAGATGAATTCATCTACCACACATTGATATGTTGGTAGACAATATGGCTAAAGTCAATGTCTTTTCATTTATGGACGGATTTTCCGGTTATAATCAGATTAAAATGGCACCCGAGGATATGGAGAAGATAACATTCATCACACCTTAGGGAACATTCTGTTATCGAGTGATTCCCTTCGGTTTGAAGAACGCCGGAGCCACGTATCAACGTGCTATGACTACCTTGTTTCATGACATGATGCACAAAGAGATCGAGGTGTATGTCGAAGATATGCTTGCAAAGTCGAAAACGGAAGTTGAACATGTAGAACACTTGTTGAAGCTTTTCCAGCGTTTGAGGAAGTACAAACTCCGCTTGAATCCGAACAAGTGTACATTTGGAGTCCGTTCCGCCAAGTTATTGGGCTTTATTGTCAGCGAGAGAGGTATTGAAGTTGATCCTGCCAAGGTCAAAGCAATACAAGAGATGCCTGCGCCCAAAACTGGGAAGCGAGTCCGAGGTTTTCTTGGCCGCTTGAATTACATTTCGAGATTTATATCCCACATGACTGCCACATGTGCGCCTATATTCAAGCTCCTTTGGAAAGATCAGCGTCATGATTGGACCAAGGATTGCCAAAAGGCCTTTGACAGTATCAAAGACTATCTGTCCGAACCTCCAATTCTGTCTCCGCCTGTTGAAGGGAGACCATTGATTATGTATTTAACTGTGCTTGATGATTCCATGGGTCGTGTCCTTGGTCAGCAAGATGAATCTGGAAAGAAAGAATATGCAATATACTACTTGAGTAAGAAATTCACTGACTGTGAGTCTTGGTACTCAATGCTTGAGAAGACATGATGTGCTTTGGCTTGGGCTGCTAAGTGCTTACGCTAGTATATGTTGAATTATACAACTTGGTTGATATCCAAAATGGACTCGATCAAGTATATCTTTGAGAAGCCTTCTTTAACTGGGAGAATTGCCCGTTGAAAGATGTTGTTATCTGAGTATGATATTGAGTATCGAGCTCAAAAAGCTATTAAAGGTAGTATCTTGGTTGACCATCTGGCGCATCAACCAATTGAAGATTATCAGTATGTGCAATATGACTTCCCTGATGAGGAGATTCTGTATTTGAAGATGAAAGATTGTGATGAGCCTACGCTCGATCAAGGGCCAGAGCTTTGTTCCCGATGGGGTATGGTGTTCGATGGCGCTGTCAATCGGTATGAAAATGGTATTGGGGCAGTGATTATTACTCCTTAAGGCACACATTTTCCTCTTACAGCAAGGCTGACTTTCAAATGCATGAATAATATGGCGGAGTATGAGGCTTGTATTATGGGTTTGGAAGAATGTATTGATCTTAGGATCAAACATCTTGATGTTTATGGCGATTCGGCCCTGGTTCTTAATCAGATTAAGGGTGAATAAGAGACGAATCAGCCTGGCCTCATCCCATATAGAGATTATGCGAGGAGGATTTCAACTTTCTTTACTAAAGTTGATTTTCATCATATCCCTCGAGATGAGAATTAGATGGCGGATGCTCTCGCTACGCTTGCTTCAATAATTGTTGTCAATTATTGGAATGAAATCCCGAATATTACTGTGATGCGCTTGGATAGACCAGCTCATGTGTTTGCAGTTGAGGAGGCGAAAGATGATAAGCCATGGTATTATGATATCAAGTGTTTTCTCCAAAGTCAGACTTACCCGCCTGGGGAATCTGTTAAAGATAAGAAGACTTTGAGGAGATTATCTGGCAGTTTCTACCTTAATGGTGATGTGCTTTACAAGAGGAATTTTGACACGGTTCTGCTTAGATGCGTGGGTAGACACGAAACAGACCTGTTGATAACTGAAGTCTATGAGGGTTCATTTGGTACTCATTCCAATGGACACGCCATGGCGAAAAGGATGTTGAGAGCAGGCTACTATTGGCTGACAATGGAGTTTGACTGCTGCATGTTTGTGAAGAAATGCCATAAGTGTCAGATTTATGCGGACAAGATTCATATTCCCCCGACACTTCTAAATGTTATTTCCTCACCATGGCTTTTCTTCATGTGGGGAATTGACATGATTGGCATGGTTGAGCCTAAGGCGTCAAACGGTCACCGTTTTATTCTCGTAGCCATTAATTACTTTACCAAGTGGGTTGAGGCGGCATCATATGCAAATGTGACCAGGAAGGTGGTTGTGAGGTTTATCAAGAACCAACTCATATGTCGATATGGTGTGCCAGACAAGATCATTACTGATAATGGATCTAACTTGAACAATAAGATGATGAAAGAGTTGTGTAGCGAGTTCAAGATTGCACATCATAATTCTTCTCCCTATAGACCCAAGATGAATGGGTCTGTTGAGGCTGCTAACAAGAACATCAAGAAGATTATTCAGAAGATGGTTGTTACGTACAAAGATTGGCATGAGATGCTGCCAGTAGCTTTGCATGGCTATCGTACATCCGTCCGCATTTCAACAGGGGCAACCCCTTTCTCACTTTATATGGCATGGAGGTTGTGCTCCCTATAGAGGTCCAGATCCCATCAATGAGAGTCTTGATGGAAGTCAAGTTAACTGAGGCTGAATGGGTTCATAGTCGTTATGACCAGTTGAATTTGATTGAAGAGAAGAGATTAACTGCCACGTGTCATGGTCAGTTATATCAACAAAGGATGAAGAAAGCCTTTGATAAGAAGGTCAAGCCTCGTGTATTCCGAGAAGGTGACCTCGTGCTCAAGAAAGGTTTGTCTTTCGCGCCCGATTCCAGGGGCAAGTGGACTCCAAACTATCAAAGGTCCATATGTTATTAAGAGAGCCTTTTCAGGGGGTGCTTTGTTGCTCATAACTATGGATGGGGAGGATTTCACTCGTCCTGTGAATTCAGACGCAGTCAAGAAATACTTCGCCTAAAAATAAAAACATAATGGCTCGCTAAGTTAAAAACCTGAAAGGGCGGCTGAGGAAAAAATGAGCGTCTCGGTGGATTGAAAACCCGAAAGGACGATCTAGGCAAAAGTTAGAGACATAAAAAAATGATGATAATATACATCCCGCTAGATTGAGTACCTCACCCTGGGGAAATCTAGGCAAAAATTAGGGATTTGGCAAGTAACTGCATCCTGACAAGACTTTGTTCTACAACTGTCGTCTGTCAAAGATTCTCTCTCAGTCATCATCAATTGAAGTTTCGAATACAGTGGATTCAGAGTTGGTGGAGAAACAATCATTATGTTCAATGTAGCCCTTTTCCATGTATATCACCAATTTCAAATTTGTAAAGATCCATGGAGTCTCGCCATTTTCGGACTACCATTCTCTTAAATAAATTTGAGCCTTTATCCAATTCTTTGCACTCTTATTTGTTTATGTTTAACAAACGTTTGCATGTTTTAATTGATGAATATCATCGTTTTAAACAAATAAAGTTTTCATGAATAAATTGTTTTAAACAAAGTGAACGCTCACAATGACTGAAAGGATAAGTGGAATGTCCTCAGTGCTTTCCCAAAGATAGTATGATCACCAAAGGGTTAGACATTTGTTCGTATTTTGGCATTCTTTCTCCTTATCCTCTTCATCAGTATTCAGGTTGTCTCCCCCAGCGAACGCAGAAAGAATAGTACATCATCAACTTCCCAGAGAGTCTGGTATGAGAAATTCTCCTTGATGGAAGTAGATTGATCGGTCTTATGGATTGCTTTCCCCTAGCATGATTTTTAGATGTTCATCCAACGCATTCCCGGTAGTTTGTTTGTGTATGCATACTTCCTTCTCCTGCGGAGTTTTAGCAATCTGTGATTGGTATATGGTTGATCTGTGAATGATCCCTTTTGTTCCAATTTTTTTGCCTCGATACTTTAGAGATGTTAATCCCTCTATATCAGGCACTAGCATTTGTGTTATCAGTTATATGGTTGTCATCCCTTGTGTGGACTGACCTAAAATCCCTTATAGATTGATAAAAGTTGATATGCTCTAAGTTGATAATATTCCTTGTCCCACTGTCTTGGCTGTCTACTCACGAGGAAGATTGTCTTTCCCTAGCATGAGTAAGAATCTCCAGCGGAGTAAGCATGTGTTCCCTGCAGAGTTATCTTTCCAGATATTTGTCTCCTCAGCAGGAAGTTGCCTAGCGCAGTTGATGAAGGGTTTGTTTCCCTTTTCATTTATTTTGAAAAGAGGTATCCCCGGTATGCCGCTTGTTGATGAAGGATTCATTTCCAATTTCCCCAACCAGGGTAGTTTCTTCCAGAACATTTGCAGCTTGTCCCTAGTAGGGTTTCCAGATCAGGGTTTGATGTTTGTATCTCCTTCGAGTCTGAAGATTTCCTCTAGCATTGAGAGCAGGTGGTGAAGATGTTTATTTCCTTCCCCAGTGTAGCAAAATGCTATTATTCCCCTTTGTAGAGTTTCCTCTCCGGAAGATAGAAGAGAGTGTTTTTATTGGTGTACATCTGATTGGTGGTTGTTCCCCATGGAGTTTCCTATCATTCCTTGATAAGTTTCCCCATTAGAGTTTCTACTCCGACGGATCTTATTGTTATTTAACCACCTGTCCCTGAGAGAGTTGATGGAAACTCCTCGACAAACTTTCTGCATCTTCCTTACGTCAAGATTGTTTTCTCCAGGAATACTTCTCCCGTGCAGAGTGTTATCTCTTGCAGTTGGAAGCTTTGACTTTGCCTATTCCCAGCTTTGGTTAAAGTTTTCCCTTGTCTAATTTTAGTCCATAAATAATCCTCGTCGGAGTTGAGTTCTCTATTTAATCGTTTTCTTTCGCTGCTCCTGAATACATCTTCTTTGTATCCTCAGCGAGTGTAGCTTTGGGATAGAGTTTGATGTCCTCGATGACTTATTTTCATCTTGCTCGGGTTATTCCCAAGCTGAGTTCTCCAATAGGCTTTGCCCTTCTTGTCGAGACGTTTGCCGAGTGTCTGCTCGTGATTCTTGGACTTGTTTCTGTTAGATATGTCTGTTTGTCAGCATTAATCATACACGAATCATGCATATACATGCATAATCATAGCATTCAGATATTCATGACGCATTCTTTGCCATATATCTTTGTTTGTTATCTCATGCTATTGGTGAAATGTTCTTCCTCAAGCAGATGTTTGTGTCTGATCTCTCCATATAGAGTCAACCCCATAGGCAGAAACTGTCTATTTTTCCTTCTTTCTTCCCCACTGAGTTATGTCCTCGTGGATGACTATTGTTTCAGTTTCCTCCCCAGTTGTGTGTCGGGATGGAATTACTCCCTTGAGTTATATCCTCATCAAGTTGAGTCTTGTTTAATTGCGTCCTTCTAGTTTGTTTCTAGATGGATTTCCTTTCTTGTTATCCTATACAGTTCCATAGGGGTCAGTTGTTCAATTGCTAAGTAACTAGTAATTGTTCATCCTCTTCCCCAGCGGATTTCTGTGGCCTTCTTCCTAGTAACCGGTAGTTGTAAGTCCTATTTCTGTGATTTTCTACCCAGTAACCGGTAGATGTAATCCCCTCTTTGTTGGTTATCTTTACCCAATATTCGGTATTGATATTCCTTCGTTTTTAGTATACCACCCAGTAACCGGTGATATATCTCTTGGATAATTGCTTCTGTCAGGCAATTTGTCCCTAGCGAGTCATCTTTCATTTACCCTTTGTTTGGTGATGATTGTTGCTTCTTCTGATTGGTCATCATTTTATACCCAGTAACCGGTATCCCGATGTCCTCTCTTTTCGGTCGATTTATCCTTTATTAACATAGTAACCGGTTGTGGATAATCGTCCATGCGAGTATGTTATTTACGTTTTTACCCATATAACGGTAGTAGATAATATATCTCATGCGATCTTCAGGTGAAGTCTTTTTCTTCCCCAGTCGAGTAAGATTCGTATTTCCATGTGGAATCGAATGTCCATCCTGTAAGTCGAGTTTTCTTTTTTAGCCCTTGTTTCGGATGATGAGTGTCTTGGATATGTTCCCAATTCACACCTGGTTGGTCACCTATTATATGCCCAGTAACTAGTATCCCTGGTGTTCCTTCCTTCTGCTCCCTATTATGACTCTTTGTCCCCTGTGGAGTCAGATTTTCCTGAGTTGAGATGTGCCTTTTGGGTCCTCCTCAAATGTTTTGGAAGATTGATATATTTCACCCTTATACCGGTCTTAGATATTCTTTCTCCCTGAGCGTGTTGTTCTCTCACCCAGTAACTGGTGTTTTGATGACATGTCTCTCTTTGAGTTTATTACCCAATAACTGGTAATATCTCGTTGTTTCTCCCTCAGCTAAGTCCTTTGTGGATATCCCCGTCTGAGTCCGGATTTTGTTATCCGATGTACCCTTTGAGGATAGTTTTGATGTATTGGAGTATTCCCCAATACATGCATTTTTGCGTCAGCTCAAGTCTTTCCATCGATTTATTGTCGTGGAATCCCTTCGTGTCTCCCAGCAAGTTTCAAGTCGTGACCTGCTCACGCGTTTTTACCTTTATTTCCCCCAGAGTCACTGTCTCCCTAGTGAGTGTGTTACTCATATGAATCTTCAGTACCTCCTGATTTCTTTTTCTTCATGGCAATTATTCACCAGGAAGGTTTTACTTTGATTGCATACATTTGCACCATGAGGTCTCTTAGGGACCAAAATTCGTCTTTTTGTTATTATTTAAGCTCATTCTATCTCGTCGAGACGAAGATTTTAACCTTCATATCTCCGGCTAGAACGACCTTAAATAGGGGCATCTGTAAGACCTTAATTTTGACCCTAAGATCCCTCATGGCATCATGTTATTGCACAAGTGCATTGCCTCAAGGATCATGGCATCATGTTTAGCTCCTTAACCCTAGGGTTGGGATTTGTTTGAGTGTTTTGAGATCACCAAGCATGCCTGTATTGTACATTATTGCTTTTATTATTTGATTACTAACCAAAAGCCCAAAAATATGTCACTAACTCTTTTTGTTTTGAAGCTCAAGTGATCATGTGCTCCATAATGCTCCTAGGAGGCTCCTAAGCCCAATGCAATGGCTAGATGAAGATGAGAAAAGCATGACAATGGTCCACAAAGTTCCTAATCATCATATATGTCTCCCAAGCATCTCAATTTTTCAATTTGATCAAGATAACCCAAAGGGCTTGAGGATTGTTTCCCAAGGAATCCCTAGTTTCACTATGCTTTGATTGTGCCTTGCCCATGAAGAAATCTCAACCTCTGATTAAATTTAATCAAGGTAAGTTATTTCATTTATCATTTTATGCATATATAATCCTGTTTGAGGCCCCTCAATCATTCATTCATCAAGATTGGAAGTTTGGCCTTGAAAAGTTGACTAGTCAAGTCATCTGACTAAGCTGAGGTTCAATGAGATACAACTTTTGATGTGTTTATCAAATGAAGATAACCCCAAGAGAAAAAATGTTCCTAAGAACCATATGAAAAACTTTCATGTTCATAAAAAATACATTTGAAACTTGTAAGGTCATAATTCATTTCAAAACATCATAGGTCATTTTGACTTAAACCCTAATTTTGGGTCAACTTACCAAGGACATAACTTCCCAAATTTTTATGCTTTTGAGGTGAGACCAAATGCATTGGAAAGCTTGAGATATATAATTAAAATGTTATGTTGGACAAAATTTCATAATCCTAAAATAAATACATGTGATAATGCAAAACATTATAGGTCATCTTGGACCTAATTCATTGAATTTGAAAAGGTACCCAAATTCAAATGCCCACAACTTTCTCATAGAAAACCCAAATGATGCAAACTTTGAGTTTATATTTACCATATTGAAAAGATCTACAACTTTTATGTTTTAGACTTTTTCATTTGAAGCTTGTATCATGGAGACATAAGGGCTTGATTGAGCTTACTATTGGTGAACTTTTTCAAAATAATTTGAACATGTTTTGTACCTGAATTTTCCCAGCCACTTTTGATCAATTTGAAAATGCCAAATTATCTTTTGCCCAACATGACTTTTTTCCCTTATTTCAAGGGCTTTCCAACCATTACTCACAATAGTCTTTTGGATTCACCATTTGGGAGATTCAAATTTATTTTCAGTCATGTGCATTTTGATATTTTTATGTTATAACTTGGTATGCAAGCTGTTTCATTCCAATGTGCATGACCAATTGCCCTCTACATGATATCAACATGCTTCTGCATTCATTCATGGGCCTTCCACACGTCCACACAGGCCCATGCATCAAATTTTCAAATTCTCATGCACATGAAAGAAGCGTGTGATCAGCCACATTCAGCTATAAATAACACCCTCATGAGCTTCATTTGTTAACCTTTTGGAGATCCCAAGTCCTGCAGAACTAAAACCATAGCCCTCACCAAAGGAATCAATCAATTTTTTTCAAACTTTCGAGCTTGAAATTCAGCATCATCAGCTGAGTTTTAAAGCCAGATTCTTTAGCCAATCACTTCCATTACACTCAAGGATCTAAGAGGAGCAAGGATCTTGGAGAATTCATGGCTAGAAGTTCATCAATTCAAAGGTATCCATTCAAATTTTTGGATCTGAATCTCCTAATTCAATGTAGCATTCTTGTGTTTCTGTGGTTCTCTTAAGTCCTCATACTTGAGGCAAGATGTTGATGCATTCAATTTTCCATTTCATGAACAATCCGTGTGGACACCATGATTTTCTCCTTCATCTTTCTCTCAATATAGGAAGATTGAAAGAAATCCATTGGTGTAGTGATGATCTACATCACAAGAGGTTTATTTCCATGGCCTTGTTTTTCATTTTCATTGAGGTTCATTTCTCTACAATTTTGTGCCGGAATTTGTTGCTTCGCCGGAGAAGACGGTGGTTTCCACCACCACCACCACGTGTGTCACTCCCTGACCCTTGGATCTTGCTCCCACGATCTAATCTCATACGTCCTTTTTAATTACTTCATTTAATTCGTTTTGTGGCGCGTTTGACCTGAGTGCACCGTGTGTCCTCAGACCTGGACCATACACAAGTGTCACGTCAATTAAAGAAGCGCATCATGTGGCTCTGCATTTTTCGCTTATTCTATTTTCTTTTTATTTTCTGTTAATTCCTTTTATTTTCAAAAATTCATTAATAATTCATTTGAAGTCAAAAAAATATGAGACCAATTCCAAAAAATTTCTTGGAAAATCTAGTTTCATATTATGATTTTTAATTATTTTTGTGACTTCATTTTATATTTTTTATGAATTCATTTTATGGATAATGGTTTTAATTCATTTTAAAATACTTTCTGACTTTTAAAAAATACAAAAATATTTTAATAGCATTTATGGATAATGATAAGTCAATGAAAAATAGTCTCATCAATTTCTTGATTGTTTTGAGATTATTTGAGATTTTAATTCATAATATGCTATTTTTAATTGTTTTTAATTGGTTTTAATTACTTTCTGATTTCAAAATTTTGTGCGAAAATTAGTCAAAGCTTATGTGACTATGTTGAACCTATGAAAATTCAATTGGACTTGTTGAAGTTGTTTTAAATTGAATTTAAGGTTCAACTTCATTTGTTTATTTTTTATTTGGATTTTATTTTAATTCAAAAAATGACAAAAAAATATCATTGACTTCTTGACTTGTTATCTTCATTTCTCTTCTGTTTGGTGTTGATTGAGGTTGAATTGATTCAACTTTAATCAAATTCATTGAATCTTGTGGTTTGAAAGTCCTTAAGGACCATCACCTAGAATGATGAATGAATTTGATCAAGGATGAGTTATCCCTTGATCAATTAGGATTGTTTGTGGAATTCTTACCCCTCCCTTTTATCTTCATCCCTTTCTTTCCATAAATGGCCAATGAGTTAAAGTCTTGAGGTTATTCTTGTCAAATAAGAAGTTTAACCTTATTTGATCCAAACCAAACTCAACTTGATCCATGATCAAGTGAGTTATTTTGTGTCAAACATAGGTTGCTTCTTGGTCAAGCAAATAACCAAAAGTCAATACAAAGCCTTTCCCCTTTTGTTTGGCATGGCAAGTTTATGGAGCTTGGCTTACTATTCATGATCTCTAACTTGTGTTTTTTTGCCTATATTCTTATTGACCGGCCTCAGATAGGTGTGACTACTACATTAGTCCACTTACGATTGCTTAATATAGCGCTACATTGTCTTATGACAAGCTAACATAACTATACTAATTACTAACTTTAATTTGAGCTTTTAATTCTTGTCATTTACTTTTAATGCCATTTATTTCTTGCTCATTATTCATCTTGATTTTTATCTTTGCTCATTTGAGCCCATTATTGTATATAAATATTTTACTATTGTATGTTGTTTTTGTGCTTGTTTTAATGTGAACCAAATGCAAAAGGAGAAAGGACTTAGAATTAGGATTTACCATTGCTTAAAGGAGTTCAAGAGAAACTAGGTCCCATGCCTTTAGAATGCAAAATTTGTTGAAGAGCAACTAGGCCTCATGCCTTTAGAATGCTAAAATTCAAAGTTGATCTCAAAGGACTTCTCTTCAAACTTATTCTTTGTCCATTCCATTTATTGTGTTGTGAGCTTTTTGATGTTTGCTTTTGTGTGATAGGAATCCCATCTTAAGATTGTGAAAAGGAGGACCATTGTCATGAGTAGCCAAGTTAAGAGCCAAGCCAAATGGAGATCCTAGGAGCTTGAATTCAATTTATTGATTGCTTATTTGTATGCTAAGTCCAAAGGAAAGGAGCATCTTGAGTCATCTCCATGACTCCAAGAAAAGGAACTCCAAGGGTTATCTTTCCCCTCTTATCTTTGTATGCTTTAGGAATAGACCTTCTTTCTTCTTCCCACTCTAACCAAGCCAAAAATCATTTTCAAAACTTTGACTTTGTTTTAAATTAGAAACCTAGGCCTTAAGCCTTTGACTTTTCAAAACCATTTTCATAAATAATCATTGTGAATAAACTTTAATCCCACTTTGACTTCATTTTGTAAATAAATCTAACTTGCAAATATAACCCATTTCAAGTTTGTTTTTGTGGTTCCAATTGCCATTTTGTTAAAACCTTTTCAAAAATATTAGTCATAGGTTTGAGTTATCATAGTGGTTGATGTAAATCTCACCTCATCCTTAGTGTTGGATTATAAGTCTTCCATGCTTATTATATGGTTAACCCCTCACTAGCATGTTGAAGCCTTCCTCGCATGGTGGATTGTTGGTTTAGGTTGAGTTTTCTCCCTTTGATAACAAAAGATCTTAAGGCTTTTGATTAAAATCAATTCACCAATCTTTGAAACTTTTACCCCGAACTACGAGGTTTTGATCCTCCTTTGTGATGGTACGTAGGCAATGGGTTCATCCATTCAAACAACAAAATTTGTAAATATAATCTATTCTCTTCTCATCGCTCCAATATTTTGCACAAATCTTTTCACAAATACCAACCTACAACACATATTTGCAAAAAGAGGTTCCCTTAGAGTACTAAGGATATTTTGGGTGCGTAAAACCTTCCCATTTCATAACCAACCCCCTTACCTAGATCTCTGACATTTTTTATTAGTTTTTGATTTGAAAAATTTCTTACTTGACTTTTGTTCGCTTTTTAGCCTTTCCTTTGGTCAAATAAAAGTGTGGTGGCGACTCGAATTGTTTCTTGACTTTTGGTTTAGTCAATAAACCTAAAGGTAACGAAAACCCCACTACACACATGTCCAGCGCAGTTGACTAATGACCACATGGAACGCGCACTAGGGACCATCTGACCTGCCACCTCAATTAATGAGGGAGTTCAGATGGTCCACGTATTTTTGATTTTCTGAATTTTTATTTTTATTGCATTATTTTCAATAATTCATATTAAATTCAATATTGATCCAAAAAATATGAGACTTTCACCAAAAAAATTCAAATATTTTTCTTGTTCATATTCTAAACTAAAATTATTTTTTGGATCATTATTAATATTTTTCATGAATTAAATAATTTTGCATTTGTTTTTAATTGTTTAAAAATATTTTTAAATATCCAAAAATTATGAAAATTTTTCTCCAAGGTCCTTTGACCTTGTTTGACCTATGATAAATCTCATGGCCATTTCTTTGGTGTTTTGATGAGATTTTAGGAATTGGACAAACCATATTTAATTTAACTGCATTGTTTTAGTATTTTTAAATGGAATAAATGCCAAATAAATTTGTTGACCAATTGTGATGACTTTGTTTATGTTTGACTCTTGTTGTTGGACCTTGATCAAGGTTGATTTGACTTTGTCAAATTAATATCATTGGATTTAGGGGATTGATGGAATGTACATTCCATCTCCCAAAATGAATGAATGATATTCATTTGGTAAAAGTCCTCCTTTGACCAATTTGTGATTTTATTCATCCCCCTCCCAATTCATCTTATTCCTCTTATTCATTGATTCATTCCATTTGACCTATGATATCTCAAAGTCCTAATGCTAGTTGATTGAAAAATTGACATGAGTATGGATGAGATTAGGCCACACCTCTTGCATATTCTTGTTGTCTGTGGTATGTTTCATGAGCATAGTCCATTATACTATGTCTCTAACATGCATTAACACTAAAATTCTATTGCCCGACCTCAAATAATTGTGACTTCTACATAAGTCCAATTACGATTGCTTAACATAGCGCTAAATATGTGACATAAAAGGCATAAGCATTCTAGTTAGTGAGATTGTAAGTGTCTCCTCTTTCATGGTATTGTGTGGAAACTTGGCCTTCTTTACTTACTTTGGAAGATGTTTTGGGTCAAGGATCCATTCTTGTGATAACTGGGTTGAGTGTTCTCCAAAGAATGTCTTGAAAAGCAAAGGCAAAACAATACTAACTTCTAACTTACTAACTACAAACTTTTAATTTCAACTGGTGCTTTGATTCTTACAAGTATGGATGGTGAACAGTTCACTCGTCATGTGAACGCAAATGCAGTCAAGAAATACTTCGCCTAAAAAAGAAAAGAACAACTTGCAAAGTTGAAAACCCGAAAGGGCGGCTTAGACAAAAATGAGCGTCTCGGTGGATTGAAAACCCAAAAGGGCGATCCAGGAAAAAAATAGAGAAAGAATTTCCCGATAAATTGAGTACCTCACCTTGGGGAAACTTATGCAAAAATTAGGGATTATGGCAAGTAACTGCACTCTGCTAGTCTTCAATGTTTTGAAGGTTTGTTTGAGCACAAGGGCTGACATCAATTCATCTCCAGCAGCGGTCAAGAGCGCAGTGGATATCAAGAGTTGGTAGAAGGATTAAGGATCATTTGTATTCAATGTAACCCTTTTCCATGTAAATTACCATTTTCAAATTTGTAAAATCTATGGAGTCTTGTCATTTATAGACTACCATTCTATTAAATAAAGTTGAGCTTTTATCCAAATTGTTTCTACTCTTACTTACTTCAGCCAATAGTTTTAAATTTTATTATGATCATTTTGAAATTAAATTCTTAAATCAAAATCAAGTTTTCTTTACAATAAAAGCAAGAATTTTTCCAAAGCAAGTAAAAGGAATATCAACAGCATTTCAATAAATAACAAGTCCTTAAGTGTGAAGCATCAGAGGTTCCCCAAGCAGTTAACCCTTCGGGTATCCATAGACATTAGTGTTGATTCAATTCCTCGGTGGAGTGTTTGATCCTCAGTGGAATTTCTTTGTCCCCAGCTGATTTTCTTGATCCAGATACCCTGCGGCATGTTGTTTTCCCTGACAGAGTTTCTGCCAGCCAGCGAAGTTTGTATTTCCTCAGCAGGGTTGATCTTTAGAGATGGTTGATATTCCCCAGTAGATCGTTTTGGTGTCCCCACTAATCACCACTTAATTTTCTCTCAGTCAGAGTTTCCTCCTGTTTTCTGAGCGGCTTTTGTTGATTATTTCTCTGTAGGGTTGTCTCCCATTGTTTTATGGTGTTGACCTAAAATTCCCCACAGATTGGATGATCTATCCTCAGCAGATCTTCTCCTTCCCTAGTTAAGTTTGAACCTTTGGGATGTTGACCTCTCTGTTCTCCGGCAGTTGTTTCCATATTTTGTGGATTGACCAAGGATTTTAGTGGTGGTTCAATTTCTTTGCGATACCTCTGGATCCTTTGCGATCATTTTGTCAGCATAACCATCATATATACATAAACATATACATATACATTCATATAACTTCATAATTTTCATATTCTCGCATATTCATATTTGATTTGTTTGAGATTCTTATGGCGGTATTTTATCCCCATACCAAATCTAGTGTCTGTACTCCTTCAATTATAGAGTGTCAGTCCCTTAAGTAGAAAGACTTTAACCTTTCTCCGTTTCCCCACTGAGTTTGTTTCCTCGTGGACGGTTGTTATTTCAGTTTCCTCTCCAGTAAATTTTCTGGATGGAACTACTCCCCTTGAATTATGTCCTCATTGGGTTGAGTCTTGATTGATTATTTCTTTCTAGCTTACCTAGATAGATGCTTTGGTCCCCTAAGAGTCTATTACCCAGTAACTAGTGATATTCTTCTTAGTTTGCAGTTTTTTACTTCTTTCCCAATACCCGAAAAGTACCCTTTTTTCTCCTCAGTAGAGTCCCCAGTGGATCTATTCCCCAAGAAGTATATCCTTGATATGGTCATCTTAACCGGTGACATATATCTTTCTCTCCCCTTCCTGAGTCTATCCTTGATATGTTCACTTTAATCGATGATGTATTTTCTCTTCTATGGTATTCTATCCAGTGACTGATAGATATAATCCCTATTTTTGCTCCTCATCGGAGTCGATCCTTGATATGTTCATCTTAACGGGTGACAAGTCTTCTCTTTGATTGGTTTTCTACCCAGTAACCGGTAGTTGTAAATCCTATTTATATCCCCTTTTCAGAGTCGATCCTTGATATGTTCACCTTAACCGATGACGAATTTTCTCTTTGATTGGTTTTCTATCCAGTAACCGGTAGTTGTAAATCCTACTTTGTCCCCTCACAGACTCTATCCTTGATATGTTCATCCTAACCGGTGACAGATTTTCTCTCCGACAGTTTTCTATCCAGCTCTTAATAGATGTCATTCCTACCCTTTTTGTTCAATTGGTATATCCTTGATATGTTCATCCTAACCGATGACGGGTATCCTCCTTGGCATTTCGAGGCAAGTCTATCCTTGATATGTTCATCTTAGCCGATGACGGGTTTTCTTCCCTGTTGAGTTTATTCTTGATATGTTCATCCTAACCGATGACGAATACTCTCACCTTTGGTCTTCTGCTCAGTAACTGGTAGTTGTAAATCCTATTTTCCGTAGTTTTCCCCAGCAAGGCTATTCTTACCCAGTAACCGGTAATGAATACTCCCTCCTGGCGGTTCCCAGGGAGTCATCCTTGATATGTTCATCCTAATCAATGATAGATGTTCTCTCTGTCAGAACTTTATTATCTCCTTACCTAGTAGCAGGTAGTAGATAATATATTTCTGCTCTTCCTGTGTTGAAGTTTATCTTCCCCAGTTTAGTTCAGTGCGCATTTCCTTAGTGAAACTGTTTTTCCCCTACACAAGTCGAGTACCTCAATTTTATCCTGACTTACTCGTACCCCCTGTAGATGGTTTGTTTCCCCGACTGAGTCTTTCCATTTTATATGGATTCCCTCGAGTTCCCTTTCGGTAGTTTTGAGTCGTAGCCTGGCCTACGCATAACTCCTTCCCCCCCCCCCCCAGAGTGTTTGTCTCCCCAGTGAGTTTTCCTGACGGAATGCATTATACTCCTGCAGACTTTCGGTCTCTCTGATTTCTTTTTCTTTGTGGCAATATTCCCTCCCACAAAGAATTTACTTTTGCATTCATGTCATATGCATCATGGGGTCTCTTATGGACCAAAATTTGTTTTTCTATGTTGTTATTTAAGCCCATTCTACTAAGTCGATACGAAGATTTTAATCTTCACCTCCTCAGATAGAATGTCCTTAAATAGGGGCAGCTGTAAGACCCCGATTTTGACACTAAGACCCCTCATACAATTTCATCATAAGCATTAGCATTGGGATCACATCTTGGTATCCTCCTTACCCCTTTTCATTGGGTTTGTTTTGGGAGAGATCACCAAGAACTGTGTGATTATATCATACTTGTATTTTCTCATTTCACTAACCAACATACCAAAAATATGTCTTTGCATTTGTCTAACTCTTTTGTAGGAAGGGCATGATTCCATTGATTCATCAAGTTCACATCTAGGGTTTAACACCCTCATGAACAAAGAGCACAACCAAGAATTGATTCAAGAATGGTTATGAGCATCATATATGAATCCCAATATTCTCTACATGTTATATTGATCAAGTTTTCTTCAAGAGTTTGAGGGTGATTTGCCTTGGAAACCCTAGTTTCACTAAGTATCTTGAGTAACTTCTCCAACAAGCTATCTCACAAATTGATCAAATTTATCAAGGGACACTTCAAAATTCATCATCTTATGCATATATGATCTACCATGAGCCAAGAAAGTCAAGACAATTGGAATTTAGCAAGTTGGTTGATGGTGGTTGGCCAGATGGATTCATCTGATCAAAACTGGGTCTCCCTAGACCCTATCTCCTACAAATTTCACCATATGAAAATTATTCAAAGAGAAAACTTACTCTAAATTACATTCCAAACAACTTTCATGTTAAGACCTAGAGCTACTTTTTCTTGGAAAATCATTTTCTATGTTGAAACATTATATGTCATTTTGTCTAAACCCTAATTTGAAAGTCAACTTCCCAAGGCCATAACTTGCTCAATTTTTATGATATGAAATATTTCCAAGTTGCACAATCAAATTCAATGTGTCTACTTAAACTTTGATGTTTGTAGTGGGAGATAATTCAACTTTTTTGAGCATGTGATATGAGGGTATATTATAGGTCACTTTTGACCTATACCATTGATCATGTGATTTTTCCAAACTGCAAAAATGCATAACTCTATCATTTCAAATCCAAATGACATTAAATTGGTGACAATTTTGAAGGTATTTTAGATATATACAACTTTGATGAAGACACTTTTCTCATTAGACGCACATATAAAAAGTTAAGCAAGGTGGAACATTGAGACATATGGTTTGACAGTTAGAAAATTTTTGATATGTCAAAAATTTCCAAACTTCCACCTCAAATTTATTCAAGTTCCAACCTCCAAATGAAAAAATGTTAAACATGAAAGTGTTTCCTCTTGATCTCACCTTTCCGAATAGCTCAAATTCATACATTTTGGACAAGGAACGCATAGGCTGCGCATGGCATGAACAGGGTGATATCACTTGGCAAGGATCAAACTTCAAACATCAATGCACACTTGCCTTGCAATCCAAGCTTAATTCAGACTATCCAACATTCATTTGTGGACCTCAAGCAATGATTTCATGGGTCTGTGCGCGCCCATGCACCCTTGCATCACCATTTTCCAAAATTGGAAAGTGATTTGAAGTGTGCAATTATCAACTATTTTGGCTATAAATAGAGCTTCAATTGCTCGGAAATGAGGACACATTCGCGCCAGTTTTGATCCCCCATCTCAAACCCTCACTTTGCAAAGGATAAGCCTGAGAAATTATTTTGAATTTGAGGTTGAATTTCCACTGTTTTGAGATTCAAATCTCCGGGAATCCGTAGCCCTTCAAGCATCTAATCCTTCTTCTGCAAGCAAGTGGAGTGAGACCAAGCACAAACAAGATCAAGATCAGTTGAATCCGGACCTCCATTGAAGGTATTTTCCAGAAATTTTGAACTCTTCGATTCTCTCAAAATTCTTGCTCAATTCTATTGATTCTTTGGTTGTCTGAAGTTCTACCAATGTAAGCAAGAAGTTTGAGTTGCTTTTAGCTCAAATCGAAGCAACTCAGTTCATTTACCTCAAATTTCAACTCCATGTATCTCTTAATATACTTGGAGTTAGAGTGAATTGAGGTCAGATTCGAGCTTAGTGCCATTTTTACTTTAAGATCATGTCCTTGTTTTTTATTTTGGTGATGGTTGATGCTGGACCAGTCTGGTGAGGTCCACCGGAGAAGAAGACCGGAGCTCTCGCTCCGGCGATGCGTTGGCAAGTCTCTGAACCACATGATCCATTCATTTTGTTTTAATCTTAGGCGTTGGTTTTGATTACCACATGTGCAGTGCAGTTGACTAATGACCACATGGAACACGCACTAGGGACCATCTTATTTGCCACCTTAATTAATGAGGGAGATCAGATGGTCCACGTATTTTGGATTTTCTATATTTTCATTTTAATTGCATTATTTTCAATAATTCATATTAAATTCAATATTGATCCAAAAAATATGGACTTTCACCAAAGAATTTCAAATATTTTTCTCTTTCATATTTTGAATAAAAATTATTTTTTGGATCATTATTAATATTTTTCATGAATTAATTGATTTTGCATTTGTTTTTAATTATTTAAAAATATTTTTAAATGTCCAAAAATTATGAAATTTTTTGTCCATGGTCCTTTGACCTTGTTTGACCTATTATAAATCTCATGACCATTTATTTGGTGTTTTCATGAGATTTTAGGAATTGGACAAACCATATTTAATTTAAATGCACTATTTTAGTATTTTTAAATGGAATAAATGTCAAATAAATTTGCTGACCAATTGTGATGACTTTGTTTATGTTTGACTCTTGTTGTTGGGCCTTGGTCAAGGTTGGTTTGACTTTGTCAAATTAATATCATTGGATTTAGGGGATTGATGCAATGTACATTCCATCTCCCAAAATGAATGAATGATATTAATTTGGGAAAAATCCTCCTTTGACCAATTTTTGATTTCATTCATCCCCTTCCCACTTCATCTTATTCCTCTTCTTCGTTAATTCATTCCATTTGGCCTATGATATCTCAAAGTCCTAATGCTAGTTGATTGAAAAATTGACATGAGTATGAATGAGATTAGGGCACACCTTTTGCATATTCTTTTTGTGTGTGGTATGTTTCATGAGCATAGTCCATTATACTATGTCTCTAACATGCATTAACACCAAAATTTTATTGCCCGACCTCAAATAGTTGTGACTTCTACATAAGTCCAATTACGATTGCTTAACATAGCGTTAAATTTGTGATATAAAAGGCATAAGCATTCTAGTTAGTGAGAATGTAAGTCTCCCCTCTTTCATGGTATTGTGTGGAAACTTGGCCTTCTTTCCTTCCTTTGGAAGATGTTTTGGTTCAAGGATCTATTCTTGTGATAACTGGGTTGAGTGTTCTCCAAAGAATGTCTTGAAAAGCAAAAGCAAAACAATACTAACTTCTAACCTACTAACTACTAACTTTTAATTTCAAGCTTTTACTTTAATGCAATTTACTTTTAGCATTTTATTTCATTTTCCATTGTTCATATCATTCTAATTGTTTATGTTAATGTAATTTTCACTTTGTCCATTTGGACCATATTGTGTGATATATTTTGTTTGTGTATACTTTGCTTGTTTGTGTGGTCTTTGACCATTAATGTACATAATAATAACAAAAACCCTAAAAATCTTTTGAGTGGACTGTTGGCTTGATCTTGGACAGATGGAGTTAGAATCTAGGCAACCTTCCTATGCTAATGGACTTGGCCAATGCCAATTTGTTGAAGAACCAAGTGCTTGCAATTTGAACTTTATCTGATACATTATACAAGATCCTTTTGAGTTCATCTGCAACATGATCATTGTGAAGTTGTTATTTTGAACCTATGACTTGTGGAATTCATCTATTACATGGGTTATTTTGGAAGAATATCATGGAATGGATAAGCTTGGATGTGACCATCTTTATTTGATGCCTTGCTCTTCAAGATAATATAATTGTGCATTTGTCTGTTTCTTCATTCTAAAAAGTCCCAGGAAATTTTGGGTTTCTATTGACATTTTTGTCTATTGGATTGCTACCCATTTGGTCAGATCTTTTCAACTCTAAACTTTTAATTTTGTGCATAGGATAGTCTCTTAATCTTCTCCCCATTTCTTTAATTTCAAAATCTCTCCCGCCATTTTTTTAAAATCTTCTTTGGGTGAACTACTGTTGTTCTACACTTTGACCACTTTTTGTAAAAAGATAGGAACTTTGGCCTTATGCCATTGCATTTTCAAACTTCTTTTCTTAAATCAAACTTGTAAGTAGACTTAACTATACTTGACTTAAACTTTCAAAAAGCCAAAAAGAACTAACTCATTCAAACCATTTTAGGCCTTTGCGTCTTTCAAAATTTAAATTTTGTTAAAATCAATGCATCCATTTTGAAATTTGTATCACGAACTACGAGGTTTTGATCCCTCGTTTTTATGTTGGTACGTAGGCACAAGTCCAAAGTTCTTGTCAAACATAAAAATATAGTTAATGAATTCTTTACTCATCCCTCGTTTTTTTTGTTTGTAAACGTCACTTTGTACAAATTACATAGGCACACAAAAAGGGCTCCCTAGGAGTACCTAGGACCCTTTGGGTGCTAACACCTTTCCTCTGGGTAACCAACCCCCTTAGTTGTGATCTCTGACTTTTATTAGTTTTTTATTTGAAAACTTCTTACATTTTGGGTTTTGTTCGTACTTTTTCCCTTTTCCCTTGGAAACAATAAAAGCGCGGTGACGACTCTTGTTATTTGATCTCTAGCTTGTTAATAGATTAATGATCATGAATTTCCCGCTACATCAGCCAAGACACTACCTTTGATCGCTTTATGAGATAGGTATTCCATATCATACTCTGATAGAAACATCTGCCAACGGGCAATCCTCCCGATTAAAGAAGGCTTCTGAAAAATATACTTAATTGGATCCATTTTGGATATCAACCAGGTAGTATGATTCAACATATACTAACGCAGACGCTTCGCAACCCAAGCCAATTGGCAACATGTCTTTTCCAGCATAGAATACTGAGTCTCCTAGTCGGTGAACTTCTTACTCAGGTAGTAAATAACATAATCATTATTTCCAGTTTCATCTTGTTGACCAAGAAAATAACCCATACTCTCTTCAAGCACAGTCAGATACATGATCAATGGTCTTCCTTCAACATGCGGAGACAGAATCGGAGGCTCCAGCAGATATTCCTTGATATTGTCAAAAGATTTCTGGAAATCTTCATTCCAATCACATGATTGATCTTTTCGAAGAAGCTTGAATATAGGCGCACAGGTGGCAGTCATATGTGAAATGAATCTTGAGATATAAGTCAAGCGGCCAAGAAAACCTCTGACTTGCTTCTCAGTTTTGGGCGCAAGCATCTCTTGTATTGCTTTGATCTTGGAAGGATCAACTTCAATACCCTTCTCACTGACAGTAAAGCTCAACAACTTACCATAACGAACACCAAAAGTACACTTATTAGGATTCAAGCGGAGTTTGTACTTCCTCAAGCGCTGGAATAGCTTCAACAAATGCTCAACATGCTCTGCTTCATCACTGGATCTAACAATCATATCATCAACATAGATTTCAATCTCTTTATGCATCATATCATGAAAAAGAGTGGTCATTGCTCTCTGGTATGTTTCCCCAACATTCACTAGACCGAAAGGCATTACTCTATAATAGAATGTTCCCCAGGGTGTAATGAATATGGTCTTCTCCATATCCTCAGGTGCCATCTTAATCTGATTATAACTGGGAAATCCGTCCATCAATGAAAAGACTTTGAATTTAGTTGTATCAATGTATGGCAATGGAAAATCATCTTTCGGATTAGCTTTGTTCAAATCTCTATAATCAACGTCCATGCAGACTTTTCCATCCTTTTTCGAAACAGGCTCAATATTGGTCACCCATTGCGGATACTCCACAGTAACAAGGATACCATCATCGATCTGCTTTTGCACTTCTCCTTTGATTTTTACTGCCATATCAAGATGAGTCCTCTTCAACTTCTCCTTGACTGACGGGCATTCTGGCTTCAACGACAATCTATGCTCCATAATCTCAGAATCCAAACCAGGCATGTCTTTATAGGACCAGGCAAACACATCTGAATACTCTCGGAGAAGATCAATCAACCCCTTCTTAGCCTCTGGACACAGTTGAGACCCAACCTTGACTTCCTTCACATCATCTTCAGAACCCAATTTGACTAACTCAATCTTCTCTTCGAATGACTGAATGGTTTTTTCCTCGTGCTCAAGTAGACGAGACAATTCATCAGATACTTCTTCATCACTTTCTTCCTCGGCCTCAAACACAGGGAATTCAAAGTTTGGAGAAGTAGTAGGATCATTGCATTCAATGGGTTTAGAAACCAACCTGCATAATGATTTGATATTTTGATTTTAGAGAAGTGAATTGTGACCAAATATTATGCAGATGGACAATCATTATTTATTTATTTATGTTTTTTGTGATTACAATTTTCAGAAATGCAAAAAATAAAAACATCATAGATGTGGATGAATAGAATTGCACTTTATTAATGATCAAATTAAAATATGCCCAACAATGTTCACTTCTCCCTTATGCATAGGAGAAGGATTTTCTAAAATAATAAAAACAAATTACTTATAGCGATGGACAATAACAGGAACGTCAACAACGATCCAATTGTTGCAAGCCTTTCCATGCGTCACAAAATTGGTGCGGTCTTCATCTTCATCATCCTTGATTATAGCAGCTGAGTGTTGTTCATTACCATGGATGAACCCTCCTCTACGAAAACTAGGTTGCACACCTTCAGCTTTAACCGTAGACGACCCTTGCTGGAAACTCAAACCGGATCGGTTCTTATTATCGGTGACCTCTACCACCCGGCCCCACTGATCAGAACTACCATATTTAAAAATCTTCTGAGCGTCTTTAAAAGAGCACATAGGTTCCCCAGCTTTCTTCTCTTCAGTAATAGATAGAGCTTGGAACGGAGTTCCAATCTTATCCTCAGCTTCCACATATGAGGAAGACGACAGATGACTCACTAACAACGCTTTTTCTCCACCCACAATGACAAGATCGCCATTCTTCACAAATTTTAATTTTTGATGCAGAGTGGATGTCACAACTCCCACCTCATGTATCCATGGCCTTCCTAACAAGAAGCTATAGGCCGGGTGGATATCCATTACTTGGAAAGTAATTTGGAAATCACTCAGACCTATATTCACTGGAAGGTCCACCTCACCAATAACAGTCTTGCGAGAAACATCAAAAGCTTTGACGATAACGCTATTGTACCTTATCGGAGCTCCTTGATATGTTAATCTGGACAGAGTTGATTTGGGGAGTACATTCAATGAAGAGCCGGTATCAACCAACACATTTGACAGCGCATCCTCCTTGCAGTTCATCGATATATGTAGTGCCAAATTATGATTTCTGCCCTCCTCAAGGAGTTCATCATCATAAAAGCTCAGATTATTGCAGGAAGTAATGTTAGCCACAATATGGTCAAACGGATCTACTGTCACATCATGTTCCACATAAGCTTGCTCCATAACTTTTTGCAATGCTTTTCTGTAAGCTTCAGAATTCATAAGCTGAGACAACATTGAAATTTTGGAAGGAGTTTGGGGCAAATGCTCCACCATATTGAATTCACTCTTCTTTATCAACCTTAGTACCTCATCATCATCGTTAGGCTTTAGCTTGCTGGACTCACCAGACTGACACACAGGAGCACTAACTGGATTTGCTGCAGGTATCTCAACCTTCTTACCAATATCCTCTACATCTTTTGGGAAAACAAGACCAAAAACACAACCACTACGGGTCACCTTCATAATATCAGCAATGTTTACAACAGAATTAGTCGTAGGCAATGAAACCTCTTGACCATTCTCCATTCTAGTAGCATTATACTGATACGGAACAACTCTATCAGATGCATATGGGACGAGGCCCGCTAACTGTATCACTAACGGCGATACCGATATGTTGACATTGTTACTGCTGCTGCTATCGAACTGGATTACCACCCTCTCCGGGGTCTTAAACACTGGTACTATAACATTGACATCATTTATATCCCTCGACTGTTGAATATGGATTACATTCTCATCCATCAACCTCTGGATATCTCTCTTGACGATTGAACACCCATGGGGGTTCACACTGTAGAATGCATAATTGTTGTGGTCATGTTCACATTCACTAATCGTACACAAGGTCTTGTGCATTTACACCAAGGATCGACAATTACATCACATATCAAACACACGGAAACTTCCCGGACATCCATATACCAGATTGACAGATGGATTACCATGGGTTGGCAATGGGTTAGTTTTTACATTTCGCACATGGTCCTCAAAGGACACCATCCCACTCTTTACTAGCTTCTGGACCTCATACTTCAAGGGGTAGCAATTCTCGATGTCATGGTCAAGAGCCCCTTGATGAAAGGCACAACGGAGTTCTGGCTTATACCAGCATGGAAGTGGGTCTGGAATTTGTGGCGGATTTCTTGGTTGAAGTAGGTTCTTGAGAACCAAAGACGAATATAACTCAGTGTATGACATAAGAATAGGGTCAAAAGAGACCTTCTTCTTCTCGAAATTCCGTTGTTCTTGTTGATTATTGGTGTTGTTGTTGTAGTTTTTTGTTCTTTGTTGTGGCTGTTGTTGAATTGGAATGGATTGATTGTTGGAAAATACTGGAATAATGGATGAAACTTGATGATGGTGTTGACGCGGTTGCGGACTTCTTCTGATATGAGGCCTCATCTGCCTCCCAGCTGACACTGTATTGGTTTCACCTTCTTTCTTCCTAGCGAACCTGTTACCATACTTCTTACTCGAAGATACTTCTTCCTTATACGAACGTCCCTCACGGACACCCTCTTCTAATATGATCCCCATATTTACCATTTTGGTAAAGTCACTGGGGGAACTAGCAATCATTCATTCATAATAAAACAAACTTAGGGTCTTAAGGAAAATCTTGGTCATTTCTTTTTCTTCTAACGGAGGGTTGATCTGAGAAGCAAGCTCTCTCCACCTCTGAGCATACTCTTTGAATGTCTCTTTGTCCTTCTGAGATATCGACCTCAGCTGGTCCCTATCTGACGCCATATAAATATTGTATTTGTACTGTTTCATAAATGCCTCACCCAAATCATTGAACGTGCGAACACTTGCACTATCCAATCCCATGTACCACCTTAAAGCGACACCAGCTAGACTATCTTGAAAGTAGTGAATCAATAACTGATCATTATCATTTTGCATCAACATTTTCCTGGCATGCATGACGGGATGGCTAAGTGGACAAGTATTTCCCTTATAATTTTCAAAGTCAGGGACTTTGAACTTCATCAGGATCTTGACGTTTAGCACTAAGCAAAGTTCCGCAACACTCTTACCGAACAAATATTTTTCCCTCAATGTTTTAAACTCCTTTCGCAGCTCAAGGAATTGGTCTTTCATCTCATCCATCTTCTCATAAACACCCGGATCCTCAGACGGCTCGGAATGGTAGATGGTGTCCTCAAAACGAGGCAAAGTGTGAACAATTGGAGGCGACACATACATGATCGGGCTAGATGCCGGGATGGAAGCAAAGGTAGGTGCAAAACCTTTAGGCACAAAGTTTGGCGGCATTCCCCACGGGAATTTGGTAGGTAGAGTAGGAGTAAACTGAGTAGCAGGCACAATTGAGGTAGCAACCTATGAAATAACAGTCCTCTGAGGAGGAGGAGTTGCAGGCGTTGGAAAAGACTGACTCTGAGCAGCTAGAACAAACTTCATCATGGCAGTCAAGCAGGAAATCTCGTCCTTCAACTCTCAGTTCTCTTGTTCCAAGTGTTCCATGATTCTTGGATGATTGGCGCGGGTATTGTATCGATGAGTCAGCTTGGTTGAAGCACGGAAGAATAACCAATAAGACATCTGGCGGAAGAAAAACCTGTTATGAAAATGATGCATGAAATGCAATGTTTTTTTTGTTTTTATTTTCAATGAACATACTATTTTATTTGCAAATATATAGTAACAATTGTGACAACCATCAAATCTTTTTTATTCATATAACTTCGAAGGATTACACTGAGTATAATTTTAGAAACCAAAATACAAATACAAGAGAAAAGGAAAATAATCATCCTAAGGATCCCCTAACAATGGTGTTGGATGATCTGGCAGCAGGCGCGTACTTCCTTCGGATGCGTCGGATATCAGACTCAAAAGAAGTCTTCATCTGAGCCTTCTCGAGGACAAGCTGATCAACGATCTTCTTCCAAGCACCGGAAGGATGAAGAATACTAGAGGAAGATGGACCATCTGGTTCTCTTTGTCTCTTCAATTCTCGGTCTTCAAGAAGTTCAATAAGTGCATCTTTGTCCTTAGACTCAAGCTGCAACTCCTCATGCTTCCGGCTCAAAGCATGGAGCCGCTCTTCCCACATATCCTTCTCTTGCTTCATCTTGGAGAGTGTGTTTCTTCCAACTCCTCTACATCTTGGTTAGGGAGAGTTGATGGCTCAACCACAACCATATACATAGGTCTCTCACATCTTATATTCCAAAGCTCTTTTCTTCACCTAAGTAGTGTAAGCTTCCAGAGCTACACAATTGCATGGACCAAGCTCGGATCTTCCTTTCATATGCACATTATGCCAAGCGTGAATCATCTTCTACTTCAAATGTTGGGGATCTTTACCCTCTTGATAGAAAATACCTTCTAACTTAGTGTTATTAGGTTTGTCTCTCAAGGGGAACCCAAGTTGACGACGAGCCAAAGCTGGGTTGTAGTTGATTCCTCCTTGTGTACCAATAAGGGGTACATTAGAGAACTCACCATATATATCAATAATATCCAAGCTACTCAATGAAGAATCATACCAAACTATATCATCATTAGTGAGAGACATAAGTGTCTAAGACCACCGTAGACATTGCTTGTTCTCTATAAAAGTAGGCGTCCGAGGCAAGTGCAAAATAAACCACTTGTACAGAAGAGGAACACAACACACAATAGTTCCACCACCTTTTGAATTCCTTAGATGCAAAGAGAAGTACATATCACCCAACAAAGTAGGCACATGATTCCCAATCAAGAAGATTCTAATGGCGTTAACATCGATAAAACCATCAATGTTAGGGAACAAAGCTATACCATAGATGAGCAACATAAAGATAGCTTCAAAAGCATCCACACTACCGACTTGAGCAAAAGTAGTAGCTTTCTCAATAAGAAACTCAGAAGTCAATCCATACATTCCTCATTTCTTCACCCAATGAGCCTCAATCTCAGACTTCTTCAAGTGAAGAGCTTCAACTATAATATGAGATTTGGGAATCTCCTCCAATCCACTAAAAGGCACCCTATCAGAAACAGGTATCCCAAGAGATGGGCATACTCTTCTAACATAGGCATCAGCTGATAATCGGAAAAAGTGAAGCAACAGTAGAGAGGGTCATAAAACTGAACCAACACACTCAAGATTCCTTCAACCATATCAGCAGATAACACAGATAGAAGCTTCTCGTGATGGTGTTTGAAGTCTAAGGGATCTAACACAAAGGATGACAACTTCCTTAGCTCTTTCAAATCGGACATCTAAAACTGTACTTTTTAGTGTTCCTTCCTCCACAATCCATGGTCTGAAAATATTTGCAAATAAAACCTCAGTTCCTTGAAGCTATTTTTTGTGTGATGAATGTTATGATGCGCATGTATGCATGAATGCAACAATCACAAATAAGGGATCATACACAAGGTAAACAAAGGTCAAGGGATGAATCAAGTCTTTGTCAAGATCAATCATCCATTTTGGTGGATTATGGTTTTCACCTTATCAACACCCAAGTTCCATTGATATTGACAAGACTTGATTGGATCAACCAAGATTCAAGGGTTTGTTGTGAGGCACGGGCATGGAGTCAGGTTAAGAACCATCCCAAAGTAGTGTACTAAGGATAAAACCTGTAGATCATGTTCTAAAAATTTCCCAGAGTCTTAATCCCATTATCGAATATTACAAGTTAGGATGACTGACTCATCAACCCGTAATATTCTCAAGAGAAACTCGTCTGAGTGTAGTATCGCGTAACAACTGTTATCAAGTCTACACTTGAACAGTCTCCGCACTACGCCCTAAATGGTCCAAGTTGGGTTAAGTGTTCTACGGTCCTCAGCTTCTCAGACCCCAAATCAGAGAATTCATTAATTATATTTTTGTGTTTGACAATACCTTCGGACTTGTGCCTACGTACCAACATAAAAATGAGGGATCACAACCTCGTAGTTCGTGGTATCAATTTCAAAGTAAGTGGATTGCTTTTAACAAAATTTTGAATTTAAGAGAGGCACAAAAGAGCCTAAAAGAGTTTGAATGAGTGTTAGTTATTTTTGTCTTTTGAAATTTGAAGTCAAATATGGTTAAGTTCATTTACAAGTTTGATTAAGAAAAGAAGTTTATAAAAGCAATGGCATAAGGCAAAGTTTCTAATTTGAAATAAAGTCTAAGTTTAAAAAAAATCACAAGCAAATAAGATTTTTAAAGAGGGGAGAGATTTGAAATTTAAGAAGTGGGAAGAGATGAAGAGACTAATCCTAAGCAAAAATTTAAAGGTTAAGAGTTGAAAAGATCTGACCAGTGGGATGCAATCCAATAGACAAAAGTGTTATATAGAAACCCACTTTTCCTTTGGACTTTGGAATCAAGCAATATCATTACACAAATAGAAATATGAAGAGCAAGGCATCAAATAAAGATAGTCACATGCAAGCTAGCAACTTCATAGTCTTCTTCATAATCTTCCATGTATCAGATGACATACTCCTTGAATGGCTCAGAATAAGGCATTAGACACAGGTTTAAAGTAACATTTGCATCAAGACCATGTAGCATATGAACTCAAGTGGATCCTAATACTTGTATCAGATGAAAGCTCAAATCAAGACAACTTGGTTTCAGAAATGTTGGCATTGGCCAAGTCCTTTTGCATAGGGAATGTTGCCTAATTCTAAGTCCAAAGCTCAGACCAAATCCAATAGTCCACACAAACATTTTTTAGGGTTTTTGTTGTTTATTAGGTATTTTAGGGTCCTAAGACCATAAACACAAACAAGATACACAAACAAATACATAGAATCACAATATATGGCTCAAATGAGCAAAGGGAAAATGGCATAAACATAAACAAGTTGGATGATATGTAAATCGCAAATGGTAAATGACTTGAATTTTAAATGACATAAAGTAAATGAATTGAAATTAAAAGTAAATAAAATAAAGGTTAGTCAAATGTTAGTGGCTAGATGTTAGTATTGTTTTGCTTTACAACTAATTAAGTCATTCTTTGGAGAACACTCAACCCTCTATTCACAAGCATGGATCCTTAAACCAAGGCATCTTCCAAAGGAAAGAAAAAAGGCCAAGTTTCCATACAATACTATGAAAGGGGGGAGACTTACAATCCCATTTACTAGAATGATATGCCTTTTCGGTCAAAATTTAGCGCTATGTTAAGCAATCGTAATTGGACTTATGTAGAAGTCTCAACTATTTGAGACCGGGAAATAGAAATTTAAATGTTAATGCATGTTAGAGATATGGTATAATGAACCATACTGCTAAAACATACCACACTAAAAAATGACAAAAGGGTGGACCAAATCTCATCCACACTTGTACTGGTTTATGAACCAATTAGCCTTAGGATACAGAGATGTCATTGGTCAATCGAATGGATGGGATAGAATGGGATTGAAGATGAAGAGGGAGGGGAGATGAGACAAACACAAATTGGTTATGGGAGGAATTTTATTAAATTAAAATCATTCATTCATTTTGGGAGATGAAATGTACATTTCATCAATCCCCTAAATCCAATTATTTTAATCCAACAAAAGTCAAATAAACCTTGACGAAGGCCCAAACACAGTAGACAAACTTCACAAGTCAATAAGAATGGCTCAACACAATTTATTTCAATTAAGCAAGTTAAAAATGAATTAAAAATGCATTAAATTACATTATGTTTGATCAAAAACCTAAAATCTCTTCAAAACACCAAATAAATGGCCAAGAGATTTATCCTAGGTCAATGAAGGTCAAAGGACCTTGGACAAAAAAATTCATAATTTTTGGAAAGTCAAAAGCATTTTTAAACAATTAAAAATATGCACAAAAACAATTAAATCATGAAAAATATCAATATTGATCCAAAAATTAATTTTAATTCAGAAAATGAACGACAAAAATATTTGAATTTTTTTGGTGAAAGTCCCATATTTTTTGGATCAATAATGAAATTAATATGAATTAATGAAAATAAAGAAATAAAAATAAAAAATCAAAAATACGTGGACCATCTGATCTCTCTCATTAAATGAGGTGGCAGGTCAAATGGTCCAAAACGCGCGTTCCATGTGGTCATGAGTCAAACACGTTACAGACATGGTAATTACAATGGACGCATGAGATTAAAACTTTTCAAAAGGACCGAAGCCTTAACTCCGGTCATCTTCTCCGGTGAGGGTCACCAGACTGGTCCAACCAAAACTCAAAGAAAAATGGAAAATGAGTACACTATTTTGATGGAAAAATGCTTAGGAGCTTGAATCTAGCCTCAATTTTGTTCAATTCCAAGTATATAAAAAGTTACATGGATTTGAATTTTGAGGATCATGAAGTGAGTTGCTTCAATTTAACCTTAAAGCAACTCAATCTTGTTTCCTACATTGATAGAACTTCAGACAACCAAAAATCAACAAGAATGGTGAAGAATTTAGGGAGAATCGAAAAGATGAAAATTATGAAAATTCACCTTCAATGGAGCTTCAGATTGGCACGATTTTGCTTCCAGTTATACTTGGCCTTGCTTCAGATGCTTGTTGGAAGTGAAATGGATCAAGGAAAGGGATGGACTCTTTGAGTTTCAATCTCAAAATAGTTGGAGATTTGAAACTCAATTTTCAAAGAAAATCTTCAAGCTTATCCTTTAATGGTGAGGGTTTGGGGTTTCTGAATCAAAGATTGGGCATGAGGTCCCTAATTCTGAGCAATGAGGGTCTTATTTATAGGCCATGAGATTGATTTCCACACACTTCCATTTTTGGCAAAAGTTTGAAAATTCTCTTTGCATGTTGCATGGGCGTATGATAGGCCCATCAAGTGATGCACTTAGGTCCAAAATTGAGTGTAAACCATGCTGAAATCATGTTGTCAAGCCATGCATCCGTGTATGAAAAGTGGAAGTGGAAATCATCCAAATGGTCCTTCAACTTTCAGCCATGTGCAAGTGCCTCATAATTTGTCCAAATGAAATTATTTTGGACTTTTTGGAAAGGTTAGATCAAGAGGAACAACTTTCTTGTTGAACACTTTTTCATTTAAAGTTGGGATAATGATGAATTTTGAGGTGGAAGTTTGGAATATCAAACATACTAAAAACAATTCTAAGTACCAAGCCATATGTTCACTTCTTCCGCCTTCACAAAAGTTGTATCTATTTAAAATCCCTTCAATTTGGTCACAAATTTGACCTCATTTGGATTTAGAATGAAGGTGTTATGCATTTTAGAAGTTGAGGAAAATCATTTGTTCAATTGTATTGGCCCAAAATGACCTATAATGTTTCCTCTCGGTAAATGCATTTTCAAGCAGAATTTGAACTTCCTCCAAACATAAAAGTTGAAGTAGACATCTTTAAATTAATCATGAAATTTGAATGGCTTTAATGTCATACAAATTAATAAAGTTATGGTCTTGGGAAGTGTAGCGGTGTATTCGTCACTTTATGATTTATTGACTAAATCAAAAGCAAAGCATACAAAGATAGAGTCGCCACCGCACTTCTATTTATCCAAAGGAATGGCTAGAAAGCGAACAAAAGCCTAAGAAGTTTTACAAAGAAAACTAATAAAAGAGGTACAGAGATCCGGGTAAGGGGGTAATTATGCAAAGGGAAGGTGTTAGGCACCCAATGCATCCTAGGTACTCCTAGGGAACCCTTTTCACAACTTGTTGTAAAAAGTATTGTTTATGAAAATATTTATTGTGCAAACATGAGGGAAGAGGTGAGAAAAGAATGTACAAATTTTATTATTTTTGTGTTTGAATGGATGAACCCATTGCCCACGTACCTTTTCATGAAAGATAAGGATCAAAATGCCGTAGTTCGGCTAAAAGATTTCCAAAAAGTGAGTGGATTGATTTTAAACAAAAGCCTTAAGGTCTTTCATTATCAACGGGAGAAAACTCAACCTGAACCAACAATCCACCATGTGAGAACAGCTTCAACATGCTAGTGAGGGGTTAACCCTATAATAAGCATGGAAGTCTTACAATTCAATCACTAAGGATGTGGTGAGATTTACATCAACCACTGTGATAATTCAGATCTATGGCTAATGCATGAAAACTTGATTAAGAAGTGAACAAGAGTCTCAAAAACAATTGAATGAGTTGAATTAACCAATTAGCATTATTCACAAAGTGAAGTCAAAGTTGACATTAAAGTTCATTCACAATGAGTATTAATGAAATGAGAGTTTGAAAATCAAAGGCCTAAGGCCTAGGTTTCTAGTTTTTGAAAACAGGTGAAAATGTTTGCACAAAAGTTTTCTGGTTTTGGGTTAAGGATGAAAATAAGGTTCAAGGTTAATCACAAAAGGGTGAGGGTTAAGGTTAAGGGACAAAGCCACAAATAGGAGTTGCTTTCTCAAGATCATAGAAATGATTCAAGGAAGTTCCTTTGGAATTAGGCAACACAAGGCAAAAGCAAATAAGCAAGCTCAAAGGAGCAACAAAACTGGAAATGGATGGCCAATAAATGGTCGTATATCCAACTCCGAAAACAAATGGGAAACGGAGTGCCAATCAATGGTCTTACGTCCAACTCCACAAAGCAACATGGGAAACAGATAGCCAATCAATGGTCATACATCTAACTCCACAGAAGTAAACAAAATAGGAAACAAATAGCCAATCAATGGTGTTACATCTAACTCCTCAAAGAAACAAACACAGGAAACAGATAGCCAATCAATGGTCTTACACCTGACTCCCCAAAACAAATAAGACAGGAAATGGAGTGCCAATCAATGGTCTTATATCCAGCTCCCCAAAAGGAACAGGAAACAGATAGCCAATCAATGGTCTTACATTTGACTACCTCAAAACAAAACAATATAGGAAATCGAGTGCCAATCAATGGTCTTATATCCCGCTCCCCAAAAGGAACAGGAAACAAATAGCCAATCAAGGGTCTTACATCTGACTCCTCAAATAAAGCAAATAACAAATGCAAAGCAATCAAACAATATGCAAAAGCAACATGAAGGATGCACAAGTAAGCAAACAATCAATTAGCACACTCTATACACAATCAAAAGGTTCATACAAGGCTGGGCTTTAGTCAAGGGGTCATATCAACCTTGACAAACAAGCCAAATACTGGATGGGGTGTCAGGGCTCTTAACCTCTGACATTGACCGTAAGGGTGAGCAGATGAAATGGGAAATGAGGGTTAGACCTCATAGCTCTTAACCCTGGCCGGGGTGAGCTTGAATCAAAGAAGGTGTGGGAGTCCAGAATGAGGAACTCTATTCCACAATGACTGACTCTATATACAAGATTTTGGGTGTTTATTCAAAATGCGTCAGCACATAGTGCGAGCAAGATGAAAGACTCAACTGAATAGCAGGGGATGGATTGCACATCCCTTCTATCTGCCAATGCCTCTTCACTTAGGAGGTCTTAATATGTAACAATGCCTCATTGAGGTCTTTAGCACAAAATTAAACAATCAAGAACATGGCCTCTTAAGGAGGGCTTCAGACAGGTGCCTGCCAAAGATAGCAGATCTTCCAGACTACATGGAGTTAAAGAGGTTACCTAAGTGGTATGCCAACCACAAGCAAAGCAAAGCAACTCAAATAATGAGTTAAAGCTACTAAAGTACCTGTAAGAAAATCAAACAAGTCAATATTCACATTCAGACAAACCAAACAACAGTCAACAGTGAGACAACCAATATACACAATGTAAGTCAACAACTCAAGTGAGTTAGCCACCCAAGGACCTACAACACAATCAAAATTAGTAAAACAAAGCAAATTGTATCTCAATTCATGAGATCAACATCATCCATTAGGACTTATTGCTTGAACCTGAAATGCAAAGCTCAAAATGTGAGTCCAAACCCCTAGGGCAAAGCCTAGGGTCAAAGGTGAAGTAAAAAGTCAAAACAGCAACCAATATTCAACATGAAGCTTAATTAATCAATCATGAACATGTCCTAAAAAGAACCAAGTCAAAAGCATTAAGCAAAGTCATGTAGTGAGCAAGAGAAGACAAAGGCAATTTCAAAGCACACAATTGGACATTAAGAATCAAAATTCCATATTCAAACAGAAATGACTCAAACAATTCTAGAAATTTTTATGTGCATACAATATGTCAAACACAATCATCATGCCAAAAATTATAATCAGAAGAGCTCATTTGACCTAGAAATGAAAATGCACAAGTATGACATCAAATTATGTGACACACATTGTCACACCAAAAGTTTATGTGTCTAAAACAGAAATGAAAAATGAGAAAAATGCACAATCAAGCCTCAAAGGTAAAGCAACATGTTGGGAATCATCATACAAAATTTCATGGCAATTAGATCATTATTGAGCATTTCACAATAGAAAGAATGAAGCAATGTCACATATGCATACATGTCCAAAGAGCAGTCCACAACCAAAAATCCAGAAATGATAAAAATTAAAAATCAACACCACAAAATAATAGACAAACATATGAAAATGTAGGAAAAAATTGGGAATTAATTGGATGCATATTCTATTATTAGTGATTTTTTGAATGTGATGAAAATATTTGAAATGAAAATGATCATGCACGTGTTAAATTGGAGGGAAAGGTAATGTTGGAATTAATTTGAAAATGTGGAACCAGGCAGAATCGAACCAGGTGCGCATAAAAATAGGAGCGCTGAAATGAAATAAATCCAAAACGCAACCACTGGGAATCGAAGTGAGGGAGGGATCAAAACGCAGAGTATTATTAAATGAGGTGGCGTCCTCATCACTGAGTCAAAGGCCATGTGGCTCGGTCAAAAGAATGTAGGCCAATCAATTGGCCAACAGGCGCGTACAAAGGGACAAAACCCTAGCCAGCTCATACTAGTTGCAGACGGCGGCGCCTAGGGTGGTTTCCACCGTCTTCTTCGCGAAGACGGCGGAGCTACAGTGCTCGCATGCGAAAAAATTCCTGAATCCAGCAAAAGTTACATCAAACAAAAGCTTAGCTCACGTACTTTCCAAATCCAGCATTAATTCATATTAATTCAACATAACCAAAGCAAATCGAGCAAAACATTATTGGATTCAACACTTCAAACACACGTATCTCATGCAATTCTACACCATTTTTTATGAATTTTATATCAGAATTTTCAGAGTGAGGAGATCTATCTAAACATGTGCATAACATCAAGAATTAAGAGGATCAAATTTTTACCTCTTGAAGAGCAGATTAATGAAACTGTAGATCCAAGGCCTTGCAAGTGTCCAGATCAACTCCTGAGATGATGTTATGAAGCTTGATGCAATAATTGAGGCTTGGCACGACCTAGATCTAGCTCAAATCACCACTTCCATCTTCATGTTCTTGCTTGGAGTATGCACGAATTCTAGCCAAAATCACTGTTCCAATGCTTGATCCTTCATCCACTACACTCAATGAACCAGAATATGGCAGAAAATTGCAATGCTATGTGGAGAATTTTCAACTTTTGATTGAGAGAAAATTTGGAGGGAAGAAGAATCTAGATTTAGAAATGATGAATAATGAACAATTCTGTTACGATTTAGCATTTATACCATGTCCTAATCCTACTAAAAATGTAATTAGGCTTTGGTTAATGCAAAATTAGTGAGAATGAGGTGCATGGTAAAATTAGCAAAAACCCCATATGCATGGCAAGGCACACGTGAACAGTGCTATGTGTTGATTCAAAATCACTCAAAATCAGTTCATAAGCCAAATGGAATTGGAATTTTGTTCATATGATGCACCAATTTTGAATTTGCAATTTTCCCTCCAAAATAGTCATGCATAAGCAAATGATCATATGATGAAATTTCATGCAATGTAATGAATGATTTGGAAAATACATGTCATGAGAAGCAAAATGCAAAAAGAGGCACTCATTTTGGAGTTATGAGTCAAAAATTATGGCCTTTTGAAGTTCCATGTACACTTGGCAATGATTTGATCATATCTCCTCAACCATTCATCAGATGCTCATGATCTTGGAATTTTTGGAAATGGGAGAGAGAGATCTTCAACTTTCATGTCGGACAAAAATTCAGTTGAAGCTTCTTTGATGTTGGAAAGTTGAGTTGAAGTTGGTCCAAAAACTTTCCATTTTTGGAAACTTGAAATTATAGGTCACTTTCCATTTTGGGAAACTTTTTACTTGACCTCAAAATCTTCAATATGGATGTTTGACATGATGAATAAGCATTGTTTGAACATGAATGGGATGAAGAAACTCAATTCCCACACTCAAAGCCTTCAGTTGACTTTCTGTTGACTTGCATTGGTCCTTAGATGACCTGAAAATATATGATCCATATCTCAATGGAAAACTTCATCTCTTGCACAAAGGATTCACTTGAATTGACTTAACCTGTTGACTGCTTAAGCTGCAAGACAAATGTTAGATGACATATTTTTGTACATTTTGGTTAGTGATTAAAAGACAAGCAATGATACACAAATGCAAGCAATGCTTGATGATCAAGAATCACTCTCAAGAAAGATCCCACCCATAGGGAAGGAAGCAAGGTGCCCAAAGATCCTTGAGGCAATGTAAGGCTATGATATGATGCCATGAGGAATCTTAGGGACAAAATTGGGGTCTTACAGATGCCCTTATTTAAGGTCATTCTAGCCGGAGAAGTGAAGGTTAAAATCTTCATCTCGACGCGGTAGAATGGGCTTAAATAACAACAAAGAGACAAATTTTGTTCCCTAAGAGACCTCATGATGCAAATGTATGAATGCAAAATAAACAATCTATGTGGGAATATGGGTCCATAAAGAAGAAAAAGAAGATCAGGAGAAATACAATCCACAGGAATGATGCACTTCCTAGTGGAACAGAGACTCTGACGGGACTCTTATGGGGATAAGAAAAGAATGGGTGAGCAGGACACGACTTGAAACTAGAGACTATACTGGGGAGTAAAAGACTCATACTGGGAAAAGATTTCCAAAGGGAAACACATCCAATGGAAAGACTCAAGCTGACTCAAAAATACGTGTATTGGGGAAAATACGCCAACACAACACAACTATCCAGAAAGGATACTTCGGATCAAAATCCGGACTCAAAATGGGGAAAGATTCACACAGAACCTCCCTGTCGGGGAAAGTTGCATATATTGGGGAAAACGCCAATACAGCAAAAGGGTGAATCACAACAGAAACTCCGCTGGGGAATGTCTAACAAAGACTCTCCAGAGGAAGAAAAAGATGAGGTGTTACCGGTTACTGGGTAACAAGCTCAGGAAGAATGAATATCTAAGACCGGTATAAGAGTGAGAGATATCAATCAACCAAAAACATCTGAGGAAGACCTGAAAACGGTACATCAACTCAGGAAAATCTGACTCCACAGGGGACCAAGGTCATAATAGGGAGCAGAAAGGAAGGAACACCAGGGATACCGGTTACTGGGTATATAATAGGTGACCGACCGAAAACGTGAATTGGTTTTTACTTCCAAAACACTCATCATCCGAAAGGGGGGCTTGAAAGAGCAAATCGACTTACAGGATGGACATTCGACTCAGCAACGGGAAAACGAATCTTACTCAAATGGGGAAGGACAACAGGCTTCAACCAAAGAGCGCATGAGATATATTATCCATTACCGTCAGAACATGGATAGTATACTCGCATGGAAGGAACACCGGGGATACCGGTTACTGGGTATATAATAGGTGACCGACCGAAAACGTGAATTGGTTTTTACTGCCAAAACACTCATCATCCTGAAGAGAGCAACACGCAAACTTGTTAAAGGATGGACATTCGATTCTACAAAGAATACGAATCTTACTCCACTAGAGAAACAATCAAAAGATTTTGACCAAGGAGTGCATGAGATATATTATCTATTACCGTCAGAACGTAGATAATATACTCGCAAGGAAGGAACACCAGGGATACCGGTTACTGGGTATATAACAGGTGACCGACCGAAAAGAGAAACAATCGTTACCAACAACAACAGGGCAAACGAAAGATAACTCGCTGGGGGTAAATTGCAAGCATACGACAATTATCCATGAGACATATCACCGGTTACTGGGAGATACGCTCAAAAAATAAATTAAAAAAATAAAAAAAGAAAAAAAAAGAAAAGGGAAAATGAATATTCGATTCCGCAAAGGGGGAAAACGAATCTTACTCGACCGGGGAAACACAACAGGCTTCGACTGAAGAGTGCATGAGATATATTATCCATTACCGTCAGAATGTGGATAATACACTCGCATAGAAGATCATCCACAACCGGTTACTGGGTTAATAAACACTACGCCAAAAACTGGAATAGACAGCGCACCTTAGAGGGCGCTTTATTACAAAAGTGCACTCTAAAGTGAAGCGAAAAAATAAGGAGCGAACAACTGGAATAGACAGCGCACTTTAGAGGGCGCTTTTGTAATAAAGCGCCCTCTAAGGTGAAGCGAAAAAATAAGGAGGAGATAGAGGGACAACAATACAGGGCGCTTTTTAGAAAGCGCCCTCTAAGGTTACCCTTAGAGGGCGCTTTTAAAAAAGCGCTCTATAAGTCCATGTGCATTTCCAGTTTATAAAGCGCTTTTGGAAAGCCTTAGAGAGCGCTTTCATAAGCGCCCTCTTAGGCCCCCTTTAGAGGGCGCTTTTTTTCCACAAGCGCCCTCTAAGGTCCCCTTTAGTAAACATTAAAATTATAACATACTGCGCATTTTGTTATTTCACTCTGTTATTTTCGTTCTTTTTCACGTTAGGGTTCTCACTGCTACGATTTTCGCTACTTCTAAGGCGTTCTCCTTCCACCTCTGTTAGATCTACGACGTTTCCTCCTTCTATTAATTCGTTGTTAGCTGTTCGATTTTGACACCATAGGTATTTTTCTAATCTTCATATTACTTGGTTTTTCTTCTAACGTTCACTATTGTTCATTTTTGGTTTCATTTTTCTTGGTTCATACATTTATTGAGTATTCTCAACAATAATTATTGTGTTGCAATGCAAGAAATGGAGACTAGGCATTATGGGTTAAATTTCACCAACTGTTCCATTTGTTTCTCGATGTAGAAAAAGGAGGCAGCAATATCTAAAACACCTTCTACCAATCAAAGGTACACTATGTAACACCCCGATTAAAATAAAAGAATTATTTAATTGAGTTAATATTATTTTATTAATTTAATTAAATAAAGTTGAATTATTGGATTATTTTTATTATTATTATAGATGTTATTTATTTTAATAATAATTAAATAATAAAATAAATGGAATATGAAGAGTGGAAGGGTAAAAGTGGAATTGATATAAGAAGCCAAGAGAACTCAGAGTTGGGTTTTCACGTGCTTTGCTTCAGAGTCAGAGAAAGGGGGAGAAACGCTAAGAGAAAGAGAAGGAAGAGGAAAAGGCCAAAGATTGCTCAGAGCTTCCTTCAATCCAAAGAGGTAAGGGGTCTGAATCTTATTAAACGATAATATGCGAGCAATTTCATGTATATGTTGGATTGTTGATGGATTTTGAGGATGTTAGGGGGATTGGGGAAGTTGGGGTTTTGATGGAAAATCATGTTGGATGAAACTGTGTTTAGACTGTAATTGAATATGCGTTTAGGTTAATTATAGATTTCCGAACGTATAGCTGTTTACGGAAGTTGAATCGGAGGTCCGGAAGTCCTCCAACGGCGGAAAATGCGGAGAACTCTGCATTCTGCCTTGTGTTAGCGCAGGGACTGCTGTTTTGTCTGCGTTAACCGGTTAACCCAGGGCGTTAACCGGTTAACACTGTTATATTTTGTGAAAATGTACTGTTTTGCCTGCGTTAACCGGTTAACCCAGGGCGTTAACTGGTTAACACTGTTGCGTTTTGCCTGGAAGTGTAATTTTCCTGCGTTAACCGGTTAACCCAGGGCGTTAACCGGTTAACACTGTTGCAGTATGGAAAAAAAAAGATTGTTAAATTTTATGTTGTGAACCCAATTGGTGACTGGCCTATTGTAGTGAATTATGATGAGTAATTTTGTTGAGTTGTATGTCATGCTATTAAGGATGATAATACCATGACTATATGATGCTGTTGTTGCTATGTTGATTAGGATGCATGTTTGGTGTGCATGCATTCATGAAAGGCCGATGCCTAGTGATGAACGGACTGAGTTCCAATGATGCTGTTGACTCCGGGCTTGTTGAGAGGCTTGGTTCCTTGCGGGGAACTCGGATTCTATGGTGATGAATCTGGGAGTGGTGATCCTGTAGTTGGTCACAAAATGGGTATACCGAGTCGTGTTGAGTCATGCATGGGTGTGTGCATTGCATTTGATGTGTTGTTTTGTTGATGTCCATGAGTTTGTTGATTATGATAATGATGATGAGCTGTGTTGGCATATGTGAAATATATATTTATGTTCATATTTCTGTCGTTATATTATTATTTAATAATGTAATTCTCACCCCTTCTGCATGTGTTTATGTTCATCTATGATGAGCAATGTGCAGATAAAGAGGAGTAGCTATTGTTGAGGTTCGAGGAATAAGTGTAGAGTTATTCTACAGAGTCGAGTCAAATGCTCTGGTCATGTGACACCGGGGTTATGGGATTCGATAGATAACTGGTTATTATTTAAGTTGTTTATGATGACTAAAATGGTGTTATATTTTGTTGAGAAAATGTTGAAACATTATGATAATATTTGTGTGGTTGTCCGCTGCGGAATTTTAATAAGATATGTTTGTTTTTGTTTATTGTGATGCGATAGTGTTATGTCGTAAGAAATGTAAACTCTTCTACATGTTGTACTCTGATAATTTATTTAAATATGTCGTTTGGGTAGAAGGGTGTTACATTAGTGGTATCAGAGCATGGTCAGTCCAGTCGAGTCTTAATGTGAGGTTTTCCCTGTTGGTCGATTAGTGTAAATGACACTGTCAATATTTAACGGTTGTGGTTGTGTTGTGCAGAGTATGGCTGGAGAAAATGACCGTGCGATTGCTGAGGCTTTGGCTGCTATGGCGCAGGCTATGCAGGCGCAGCAGAATCCGCCGGCCGACGAGTTTAGGAATTTGGGAAGGTTTCTGAAGAATAACCCTCCTACATTCAAAGGGCGCTATGATCCAGATGGTGCTCAGATTTGGCTGAAGGAGATTGAGAAGATTTTCCGGGTGATGACGTGTACTGAAGCACAGAAGGTGCAGTTTGGTACGCATATGTTATCTGAAGAGGCTGAAAACTGGTGGGATAACACTCGCCAAAGAATTGAAGTACCAGGAGCTGAGATGACTTGGGAAAGGTTCAAGACGGCCTTTCTGGAGAAATATTTTCCTGCTGATGTGCGATGTAAGAAGGAAATGGAATTTCTAGAACTGAAACAGGGTAACATGTCTGTTGCTGATTACGCTTCGAAGTTTGAGGAGCTGGTGCAGTATTGTCCTCATTATAATAATGCTGATGCTGAGGAATCCAAGTGTGTCAAGTTTGAGAACGGGTTGCGTCCCGAGATCAAACAAGGCATTGGTTACCAGGAGATTCGTAGGTTTCCTACACTGGTTAATAAGTGCAGGATATTTGAGGAAGATAGCAAGGCTAGGACTGCTCATTACAAGAGTCTTAGTGAGAAGAAGAATAGGGATCGTGGTAGTCCTTATGCATCTCCGAATGGTAAAGGTAAGCAGAAAGTGGTAGATGAGAAGAAGCCAAGTGGGGGAGGATCTCCCATAGCTGGTAAATGTTTCAAGTGTGGCGAGCCAGGCCACCGTGCTGATAGCTGTACCAAGAAAGTGCTGAGATGTTTCCGATGCGGTCAGGCTGGTCATAGAGTTACGGAATGTAAGGATGCTGGTCCGACATGTTTTAATTGTGGCGAGAAAGGCCATATCAGTTCGCAGTGCTCGAAACCGAAGAAGGCGACTACTGCAGCTCATACTACTGGTAGGGTGTTTGCTTTGAGTGGGACTGAGGCTCCTAAAGAAGATAATCTGATTAAAGGTACTTGCTTGATTAATAATGTTGAATTGCTTGCTATTGTTGACACTGGTGCTACCCATTCGTTTATTTCGTATGAGTGTGCGACCAGGATTGGTGTGATTATGTCGTCCCTAGGCGGAAGTATGGTGATAGATACTCCTGCTAATGGTTCTGTGAAGACTTCTGTTGTCTGTCGAGGTTGTCATTTGACGATCTTTGAGAGAGAGTTCGTGGTTGATTTGGTGTGCTTACCCTTGCGCCAAATCGATATTATTCTGGGAATGAATTGGCTAGAATTCTATGGCGTGTTCATCAACTGCTATAGGAAGACGGTGCGGTTTTCTGAAGTTGGTGAGAATGATGAGGCAAGATTTCTATCTGCTAGGCAGGTGGGGGATTTTGTGAAAGATGAAGCTCAGATATTCGCTTTATTTGCGTCTCTGCAAGCGGATAAGAAAGTGGTGAGTGTAGATTTGCCTGTTGTCTGTGAATTTCAGGATGTGTTTCCGGAGGATGTAAGTGATTTACCTCCAGAACGTGAAGTCGAATTTGCCATTGACTTAGTACCAGGTACGAGTCCAGTGTCGATGTCTCCTTATAGAATGTCGGCAACTGAATTAGTTGAATTGAAGAAGCAACTTGAAGAATTGCTTGAGAAGAAGTTTGTGCGTCCAAGTGTTTCTCCTTGGGGTGCACCAGTATTGTTAGTGAAGAAGAAAGAAGGTACGATGAGGTTGTGTGTCGATTATCGGCAGTTGAATAAGGTGACTATCAAGAATCGGTATCCATTGCCGAGGATTGATGATTTGATGGACCAGTTGGTTGGAGCTCATGTTTTCAGTAAGATTGATTTGCGGTCGGGTTATCATCAGATCCGAGTGAAGTCAGAGGATATTGCGAAGACTGCTTTCCGTACGAGGTATGGTCATTATGAATACACTGTGATGCCGTTCGGTGTGTCTAATGCTCCAGGTGTGTTTATGGAATATATGAATCGTATATTTCATCCGTACCTTGATAATTTTGTTGTGGTGTTCATAGATGATATATTGATATATTCTAAGACGGAAGAAGAGCATGCAGGACATCTGAGAATTGTTTTGCAGGTGTTAAGGGAAAAGAAATTATATGCAAAGTTATCTAAATGTGAGTTCTGGTTGAAGGAAGTGAGTTTCCTTGGCCATGTGATTTCGAGTGGTGGAATTTCTGTTGATCCTGCTAAAGTGGATGCTGTATTACAGTGGGAGACTCCGAAGTCTGCTACTGAGATACGCAGTTTTCTGGGGTTAGCTGGTTATTATCGCAGATTTATTGAGGGCTTCTCTAAGTTGGCATTGCCGTTGACGCAGTTGACTAAGAAGGGTCAAGTGTATGTGTGGGATGCAGCTTGTGAAGCCAGTTTTGTTGAGTTGAAGAGGCGGTTGACCAGTGCTCCAGTGTTGATCTTGCCTAATCCTGGTGAGTCTTTCGTTGTTTATTGTGATGCTTCTTTGATGGGTCTTGGTGGTGTTTTGATGCAGAATGGTAAAGTTGTAGCTTATGCTTCTAGACAGTTGAGAGTTCATGAGAGGAATTATCCTACGCATGATCTAGAACTTGCAGCTGTTGTATTTGTGTTGAAAATGTGGAGGCATTATCTGTATGGTTCCAGATTCGAAGTGTTCAGTGATCACAAGAGTCTGAAGTATCTGTTTGATCAGAAAGAGTTAAATATGAGGCAGAGAAGGTGGTTAGAATTACTGAAGGATTTTGACTTTGAATTGAGTTATCATCCCGGTAAGGCTAATGTAGTTGCAGATGCGCTGAGTAGGAAGTCTCTACATATGTCTATGATGATGGTTCAGGAACTTGAGTTAATTGAACAGTTCCGTGATATGAGTTTGGGTTGTGAAGTTTCCGCTGATAGTGTAAAGTTGGGTATGCTGAAGTTGACTAGTGGAATTCTGGAAGATATTCGGAATGGTCAGCAAGTTGATGTCGCTCTAGTTGATCATATTACTATGGTTAACCAGGGTAATGGTGGTAATTTTGAGATTGATGAGAATGGCATCCTGCGATTTAAAGGTAGAGTTTGTGTTCCTGAGGTGTCTGAATTGAAAAAGAGTATTCTTGAAGAGGGCCATAGGAGTGGATTGAGTATCCATCCAGGTGCAACTAAAATGTATCAAGATTTGAAGAAGTTGTTTTGGTGGGCTGGTATGAAAAGAGATGTTGCTAAGTTTGTGTATGCCTGTTTGACTTGTCAGAAGTCAAAGATTGAACATCAGAAACCGGCAGGTATGATGCAACCCTTGAAGATTCCTGAATGGAAGTGGGATAGCATTTCCATGGATTTTGTGACGGGATTGCCGAGGACGGTGAAAGGTAATGATTCTATTTGGGTGATTGTGGATCGATTGACTAAGTCGGCGCATTTCTTGCCGATGAAGATTAATCACTCTTTAGAGAAGTTGGCAGAGTTGTATATTGAGGAGATAGTGAGGCTGCATGGTATTCCATCCAGTATTGTGTCTGATAGAGATCCCAGATTTACTTCTAGATTTTGGGAAAGTTTGCAGAAAGCGTTGGGGACTAAGTTGAGGTTGAGTTCAGCTTATCATCCTCAGACTGATGGTCAGACTGAAAGAACTATCCAATCCTTGGAGGATTTGTTGAGAGCTTGTGTGTTGGAGCAGAGTGGTTCTTGGGATAGTTATTTGCCGTTGGTGGAGTTTACTTATAATAATAGTTTTCATGCTAGTATCGGTATGGCTCCATATGAAGCATTGTATGGTAGGAGGTGTAGAACTCCATTGTGTTGGTATGAATCAGGTGAGAGCGTTGTACTCGGACCTGAGATCGTGCAGCAGACGACTGAAAGGGTTAAGATGATTCAGGAGAAAATGAAGATTTCTCAGAGTCGTCAGAAGAGTTATCATGATAACAGGAGAAAGGCACTTGAGTTCCAAGAGGGAGATCATGTGTTCTTGAGAGTTACTCCGACGACAGGTGTGGGTAGAGCTTTAAAGTCTAAAAAGCTTACTCCGAGGTTTGTGGGTCCGTATCAGGTTTTGAAGAGGGTTGGGGAAGTGGCGTATCGGATAGCTTTACCGCCGTTGCTTTCTAATCTGCATGATGTGTTTCATGTATCTCAGTTGAGAAAATATATCGCGGATCCTTCGCATGTTGTTCAGTTGGATGATATCCAGGTGAGGGATAATTTGACCGTGGAGGTGTTGCCAGTTAGGATAGATGACCGAGAAGAGAAGACCCTGAGAGGTAAGAAGATTGCTCTGGTGAAAGTTGTTTGGGGAGGTCCAGCTGGTGAGAGCTTGACTTGGGAGCGTGAAGATCAGATGAAGGAGTCGTATCCGGCTCTATTTGCTTGAGGTATGTTTTCGAGGACAAAAACTCTTTTAGTGGGGGAGAGTTGTAACACCCCGATTAAAATAAAAGAATTATTTAATTGAGTTAATATTATTTTATTAATTTAATTAAATAAAGTTGAATTATTGGATTATTTTTATTATTATTATAGATGTTATTTATTTTAATAATAATTAAATAATAAAATAAATGGAATATGAAGAGTGGAAGGGTAAAAGTGGAATTGATATAAGAAGCCAAGAGAACTCAGAGTTGGGTTTTCACGTGCTTTGCTTCAGAGTCAGAGAAAGGGGGAGAAACGCTAAGAGAAAGAGAAGGAAGAGGAAAAGGCCAAAGATTGCTCAGAGCTTCCTTCAATCCAAAGAGGTAAGGGGTCTGAATCTTATTAAACGATAATATGCGAGCAATTTCATGTATATGTTGGATTGTTGATGGATTTTGAGGATGTTAGGGGGATTGGGGAAGTTGGGGTTTTGATGGAAAATCATGTTGGATGAAACTGTGTTTAGACTGTAATTGAATATGCGTTTAGGTTAATTATAGATTTCCGAACGTATAGCTGTTTACGGAAGTTGAATCGGAGGTCCGGAAATCCTCCAACGGCGGAAAATGCAGAGAACTCTGCATTCTGCCTTGTGTTAGCGCAGGGACTGCTGTTTTGTCTGCGTTAACCGGTTAACCCAGGGCGTTAACCGGTTAACACTGTTATATTTTGTGAAAATGTACTGTTTTGCCTGCGTTAACCGGTTAACCCAGGGCGTTAACTGGTTAACACTGTTGCGTTTTGCCTGGAAGTGTAATTTTCCTGCGTTAACCGGTTAACCCAGGGCGTTAACCGGTTAACACTGTTGCAGTATGGAAAAAAAAAGATTGTTAAATTTTATGTTGTGAACCCAATTGGTGACTGGCCTATTGTAGTGAATTATGATGAGTAATTTTGTTGAGTTGTATGTCATGCTATTAAGGATGATAATACCATGACTATATGATGTTGTTGTTGCTATGTTGATTAGGATGCATGTTTGGTGTGCATGCATTCATGAAAGGCCGATGCCTAGTGATGAACGGACTGAGTTCCAATGATGCTGTTGACTCCGGGCTTGTTGAGAGGCTTGGTTCCTTGCGGGGAACTCGGATTCTATGGTGATGAATCTGGGAGTGGTGATCCTGTAGTTGGTCACAAAATGGGTATACCGAGTCGTGTTGAGTCATGCATGGGTGTGTGCATTGCATTTGATGTGTTGTTTTGTTGATGTCCATGAGTTTGTTGATTATGATAATGATGATGAGCTGTGTTGGCATATGTGAAATATATATTTATGTTCATATTTCTGTCGTTATATTATTATTTAATAATGTAATTCTCACCCCTTCTGCATGTGTTTATGTTCATCTATGATGAGCAATGTGCAGATAAAGAGGAGTAGCTATTGTTGAGGTTCGAGGAATAAGTGTAGAGTTATTCTACAGAGTCGAGTCAAATGCTCTGGTCATGTGACACCGGGGTTATGGGATTCGATAGATAACTGGTTATTATTTAAGTTGTTTATGATGACTAAAATGGTGTTATATTTTGTTGAGAAAATGTTGAAACATTATGATAATATTTGTGTGGTTGTCCGCTGCGGAATTTTAATAAGATATGTTTGTTTTTGTTTATTGTGATGCGATAGTGTTATGTCGTAAGAAATGTAAACTCTTCTACATGTTGTACTCTGATAATTTATTTAAATATGTCGTTTGGGTAGAAGGGTGTTACACACTATGCAGCTTATGGGTGTATTTATTCTAGCATACATAGCGTAGCTAGTAACTTAAGAAGTTTAGGTATGGATGTTATTTGATAGAGTAAATTAGAGTCGACTATTCTTCTGTTAGCTTTCAGTTAGACCATTATACAATTCTACATATATATTTTCTAGTCAATGTTTATCTTTTGTAAAAACTATATGATGATATATAACTATGCTACAAATTAGTGCATACCACTAATGCTTAATGCATGGTTCATACATTCTCATGCTATTGAAGTCAGAGATATCTGAAAATGTTGAGAAACTAACTTAATAAACCAAAATTGTTTTGGTTTTGGGTTGTTGTTGGAGACATGAATGCCCTGCACAGAGACTAACTCAATAAAGCGAAATTGTTTTGTCTCATCCCATTTTTGGTTTCTCTTCTGAAATTGTTTTTTGTTTATTCTAATTAGTAATGGATAATACATGGATGTCTTCCAATCGATTGTCGAGAGAGTACAAGAATGGGGTATCAGAATTTGTTAAGTTTGCCGTTGCGCACGCCGAAGACCCCAGTAGAATGATATGTCCTTGCTTGGGTTGTTGTTATGGGAAACGGGTTGACGCAGTTCAGTTGACATCGCATCTAATGAGGCATGGAATTGATCGAAGTTCTACATGTTGGAATTTGCATGGTGAGAAAAGTAACGAGAATTGTTCTAAGTGAAGTTAAAGTTCCAGAAGGGTACTCTTCAGATATTAGAAGACTTGTGTCTATGAAAGACCTCAAGTTAAAGAGTTTAAAGACCCATGATTGCCATGTTATAATGGAACATTTTCTCCCAATAGGTATACATTCTATTCTTCCAGAAAAAGTAAGAAGCTCTATAACTAAGTTGTCTTCTTTCTTCAAGTCAATTTGCAGTAAGGTGATCGATCCTGCGATCTTACCAATGTTGCAAAAAGAAATCGTTATTACTTTGTGTGAGCTTGAAATGTTTTTTCCTCCATCATTTTTTGACATAATGGTACATCTAGTTGTTCATCTTGTGAAAGAGACACAATTGTGTGGACCAGCTTATATGAGATGGATGTACCCTGTTGGACGTTATATGAAAATATTAAAAGGGTACGTGAAGAACCGAAGTTGACCAGAAGGTTGTATGGTTGAAAGATACATTGTTGAAGAAGCGATTGAGTTTTGTACTGAATATTTGTCTAATGTTCAGTCAATCGGACTCCCCAAGTCTCAGCTTGTCGAAAAGAAAGAAGGAAAAAATCTAATTGGAAATAAAATCGTGGCAGTATCAAGGGTCGAACGGGATCAAGTGCATTTGTATGTTCTGCACAATGAGAATGAGGTTGAGCCGTATGTTGAAATTCACAAGGATGTTCTCCGAGGTTTAAATCCCAATAGAAATGAAAATTGGATAGTACGAGAGCACAATCGATGTTTTATACCTTGGTTTAAGGATCATATTTATTCAAAGTATAATTCAGATCCTGCTTCAATAACATAAAGGTTGAGATGCTTAGCATATGGTCCAAGTTTCCATGTTTTTTCTTATAGTGCATACGCGATTAATGGATACACATTTTATACCAAAGAACAAGATGATAAAAGTACTATGCAGAATAGTGGTGTCACTGTGGTAGCTGAAGCAATGCACATATCAAGTGTGAAGGACTTAAACCCCAAATTTGCAAATCTGTCGTATTTTGGTGTTATCGAGCGCATTTGGGTGTTTGATTATGAGAAGTTTCAGATTCCTATATTTGGTTGCAAGTGGGTTGAAAATAATAACGGCATTCGAATGGATAAGTCGGGATTTTTGCAAGTGGATCTTAATAGGGTGGGATACAAAGATGAGTCTTTTATTCTAGCCTCTCAAGCTAGACAAGTGTTCTATGTCAATGATCCGAAAAGTACGAAATGGTCTATAGTTCTTTTTTCCAACAAAGTAATTGATGAAAACACTGGAGATCAAGGTGATATTGATGTTGAGATTGAATCGTTTACCAGAAATGATCAAGATGAGAATATTATATCAAATGATTCATATATTAGAAATGATCATAATGAGGGTATTTGGATCAATCCAACCGTCCGTGTTGTTAAGAGACATGTAGAACATATTCCAACCAAGAAAAGAAAGAGAACTTAGTGAAAAAGGTACAGGTCAAATGATTTTAATTGTTTTCTTTATTACAGGTAAAATGGCTTTTATTACAAAAAATCGAGTCAGTTGCATCAAAAAAAAAGGTATAAACACAATTATATGATATTTATGCATAGAAAATGTTAATTCTTGATCTTATACTTCACCTAACTAATTTTATGATATTTTAGGTTCATGCTATTGATATTGAACAAAAAGAGGTTGTTGCTAAGAAGACTGCGGCTAGCAAAAAAAACATACATCTCAGAGATGCTTTTGCTACTTAGTTTTATTTCTTTTTAAGTTATGAATTGGTTGTATATTTAGAATCTTTAGAAGTTAAACGATTATATATCAGTGGATTGTTGTATATGTATGGATTGTTGTATATAAGGCTTGTTGAATGCAATGTGTGAAAAAGGGCTTCAAATTATACAGTTTTAGGTGTACTGCTTCAATATACAGGTTGTCTAAAATAAATAAATAAATATAGCGCTTTTTAAAAAAAAAAATTTAAATAACCACCCACTTTAGAGGGCGCTTTCCAAAATAAGCGCCCTCTAAACCCTTTAAATTTCCACTTTAGAGGGCGCTTTCCAGTAAAAGCGCCCTCTAAACCCTTAAAAGTTTCCACTTTAGAGGGCACTTTCCAGTAAAAGCGCCCTCTAAACCCTTAAAAGTTTCCACTTTAGAGGGCGCTTTCTTTAAAAAGCGCCCTCTAAAGTGGCCCTTAAAGGGCTTAAAGAGCCACTTTAGAGAGCGCTTTCACCAGGAAAAAAAGCGTTGTCTTTACCTATGCCAGCGCCAGATTAGAGGGCACTTTAAAGCGCTGTTATAGGCCAAAAAAAGCGCCCTCTTTTCCCTTATTTGGCGTAGTGAAAGGATAAATCATCCGAAAAGAAAGGTATCGGGATACCAAAACTAGGTATATAATGATGACCGATCAAAGGGAGCAACAATCATTACCAACAAAAGGGTAAAATGAAAGAGGACTCACCGGGGATGCATTGATAAAAAAAAAGTCAATGATCCGGGGAACAAATCACTGGCAAACGGTGAAAGGACCCGTTGAGGATAAAATTGCTAGCATACGGCAATCATCCACAAGAAGGAGGGAAAAGACCCGCTGGGGATACAATTGCTTACTCAGAGCAATTACCCAGAAGAGGATGGGGAAAGATCAACATCGAATACTGGATATTGATAACCACCAAGAGTAACCGTCATCAACTAGGATGAGCCACAAAAGGTTAACTCTGCAAATGGGAATAAAATAGGATTTACAACTATCGAATACTGGGTAGAAGACCAAAGACTCAGCTGAGGATAAGGTGAAATGATTGCCAGTTACTGAGCAATTGTCCGTCTATCCCACAGGAAAGCACAGACTCCGATAGGGAGAAAAAATAACAACATAGGATTTACAACTACCGAATACGGGGTAGAAGACCACAAAATCCGCCATCAACCAGACTGAACCACAAAGGTTACCTCTGCTAGGGGATGAAAGTAGGATTTATAACTACCGAATACAGGGTAGAAAACCATAAAGATAGGACTTACAACTACCGAATACTGGGTAGAAGCCATAACTCTGATGAGGATAAAAAAAGTAGGGTTTACAACTACCGAATACTGGGTAGAAGACCAAAGCCTCTGTGTGGGGAGCGAAAGGATCACAACTCCGCACGGGGAAAACAAATAGGGTTTATAACTACCAGTTACTAGGTAGAAAACCACAAACTCTGTTGGAGAGCAAGAAAATAATAGGATTTACAACTACCAGTTACTGGGTAGAAAACCACCGAGGACTCTCGCTGAGGAACAAAAAGGTTCACAAATACCAATCTCTGGGTAAACAACCACAGATTCCACAAAGAGGGAAAAAGGTATATAGGATTTACAACTACCGGTTACTTGGTAGAAAACCACAAAGGTTAGGACTTACAACTACCGGTTACTGGGTAGAAGCCAAAAATTCCGCTGAGGATAAAGTGAATGATTGTCGGTTACTGAGCAACTATTCATTTATTCCACTGGGAAGCACAAGAGACAGTTGAAAAAAGGCCAATTCAGGATCAAACCAAAAAGGCAAACTGAATCAAGACTCGTCCTAATGAGGAAATAACTCAATAGGGAAAACCCATCCCAATATATGTGTTGGGAGGAAACGGAAACAACCTTCATCCACGAGGATGTAACTCAGTGGGGAAATGCAGAAGGAATGACAGACACTCTCTGCTTAAGGGGCTGACCTTATATTGAGAGATTAGACACCCGACATCTGCTTGGGGGGATCTACAGGGGAGATCTATATCACCAATAGCAGGAGACAACAAACAAAGGATATATGGCAAAAAAATGCAACATGAATATCTGAATGTTGAAAGTATGCATGAATATGCTCGATTTATGTTTGATGAATGCTGACAAAACAGACATTTCTAACACAAACAGGCCCAGGGAACAAACGCCCGGTACTACACCACAGGAGAGAAGGCCAGGATCACCGGAGAATAACCAATTCTGACGGGATCAGGAAAACAAGGATCATCTACAAGGGATGAATCATCAGTCTCAGCTGGGAAAAAGGAGCTCACTGCACAGGCGAAAACTGCCATAAAAGCAACTCCAAACAACTCCACTGGGGGAAACCCACTGAGGGAGAAAAGATCACACAAATAGATCCTGCCACACAAGCAACTCTACTGAGATCAGAGATATGAAGAAATCACCAAATCTCTGCAGGGAGGAAGGCCTCAAGAGATTTCCGGAGGGATCATCAGTCACAACCAGAGAAAAGAGTTCAATGCACAGGCAGAAACGCCACAACAACAAATCACGCTAGGGATCAGAGAGTCCAAGAAGCAACCAGATCTCTGATGGGGATAGATAGCATAGATGAAGTTCATCGTGCCAATAACTCCGCTGGGATCTATCCGAGGAAATGACGAAGTACTGGGATGTCAACCCACCAACTACCGAATCTTCCAAAGAAAAGCACCCATGCTGGGAAGAGAATATTGCTGGAGAGGAAAGTTGAAGTCTTCAACAAGCACTCTGAATGAGGAGGAGTCAATAAAGGCTCTGCTCAACAAAAATCCATTCGGGAGAAATCCTAACAAACACCCTGCTTGGGGGGAAAAAAAATCAACAGAAGCTCTGCTTGGGGAGAAACCCCAACAAAAATCTGGAGAAAGAGGATACAGCCATGCCAGGAATATGAACAAAAGTCTTACCCTGTTGGAAATCATGTCACCCTTGGGAGAGCATTGAGAAATTCTTAAGTATCCTTTCATCATTGTGAATGTTCACTTTGTTTAAAAACGATTTTATGAAAATTTTTGTTTGTTTAAAACAATGACATTTTATCAATTAAAACATGCAAAACAATTGTTGATTTGAAACAAATAAGAGTGCAAATAATTGGATAAAAGCTCAAATTTATTTGATGGGATGGTAGCCTGCAAATGGCAAGACTCCATAGATCTGTACAAATTTGAAATCGGTGATATATATTGGAAGAGGGCTACATTGAACATAATGACCATTTCTCTACCAATTTGAATCTGATGTATTTGAGACTTCAGTTGATGATGACTGAGCGAGAATCTCTGACAAAAAGACAGTTGTGAAACAGAAAGTCTTGTCAGGATGCAGTTACTTGCCAAATCCCTAATTTTTTCCTAAATTGCCCTAGGGTGAGGTACTCAATCTAGCGGGATGCAAATTCATTTTTTATGTCTCTAACTTTTGCCTGGATCGCCCTTTTGGGTTATCCACCGAGACACTCATTTTTGCCTAAGCCGCCCTTTCGGGTTTTCAACTTAGCGAGCTATTCTGTTTTTCTTTTTAGGCAAAGTATTTCTTGACTGCATCTGAATTCACAGGACGAGTGAAATCCTCCCCATCCATTGTTGTAAGCATCAATGCACCGCCTGAAAAGGCTCGCTTGACAACATATGGACCTTCATAGTTTGGAGTCCACTTGCCCCTAGAATTGGGCGCGAAAGACAAGACTTTCTTGAGCACAAGGTCACCTTCTCGGAACACACAAGGCTTGACCTTCTTATCGAATGCTTTCTTCATTCTCTGCTGATATAACTGACCATGGCACATGGCAGTCAATCGCTTCTCTTCAATCAAATTCAGCTGGTCGTAACGACTCTGAATCCATTCAGCATCAGTCAACTAGGGCTTAAGGGTATACTTTTTCTTTCTTTTTTTTGATTTTTTTTTTTTTTTTTTTTTAATTTTGATCTTATTTTGATTTTGTTTTTGTTTTTCACCCTCTTCTTTTTTTTTACATTGAAATGCCCCAGTTTGACTATTTGCTGATTCTCAAGATAGAGCTGAATGATCTTCTTTTTGTGCTCAAGAAGACGGGTAATCTCATCAGGAATCCCTTCAACATCATCTTCCTCTGCCTTGAATACAGGGAATTCAAAATTGGGAGATGGCGTTGGATCATTATGTTCAATGGGTTTAAGAATCAACCTGCATAATGATTTTGGATATAAAAGCTTTTTGAAATCAAACAAGGCAATCATTATGCAGATGAAAAGATTGCTTTTATTCTTGTTTTTAGGGTTTTTTGTGATCACCGATTTCATGCAAAAAGCAAAAAGTGAAAACAATTGGAAAAAACAAATGTTTAACATGAGTTTATTGAATGAAAACATCATTGTATTAAATGTTGCCAACAATGTCATCACTTCTCCTTTTGGCATGGGAGAAGGGTTTTTAAACAAAGTGAAGCTTTACTTTGATTTATGAATGACTGTAGGAACATCTACAGCGACCCAAATGTGGCAGATCCCGCCAGGGATGACAAAATTGTCAGTATCCTCTACATCTTCTTCCAGAATAGCAGCAGCTTCCTCACTCTGATCGGCGTGGATGAAACCTCCACTCTTCAACAGCCCTTGCTCGTTGAAGACCCCATAAGAAAAGCCAATGCCAGCCCGGGATTTATTATCTTCAAGCTCGATCATTTTTCCTAGACCAGCAACTGCACCACATTCAATGGCCAGTTTCACATCTCGATAGGAAGCAAATGAATGAGTCTTCTTCTCAACAGGCTCGGCTATAGATAAAGCTTGGAAAGGCGTTCCAACTTCATCCTCAGCATCAATGTATGAGAAAGAAGACAAGTGGCTAACCAGGAATAAATCTATCAAAAGCACTTAGTCTGGAAAATTCCTCTTTGAGCTCACAGTTCTCTTGCTCTAGATGATCCATCAATCTGGAAGAGTTGGCTCTGGTGTAGTACCGATGAGTCAGCTTGTCTTCAAAATAAATGAAGAGCACCGAGTTAGACCACAAGACCATAAGCTGAGAACGACACCTGCTTATGCAAATGATGCATGCAATGCTCGTGCACATGATTTGTTTTTATTTTCAAAGGAACTCGAGAGTTTTATTTGCAAACTTTGAAATATTAATCATTTGTTCGCATGGAAATATTTCATTGAATAATTCTTTGTCTTTCCATGTCTTGAAAATTTTTGCAAAGAAACCCCTTAAGTTCCTTGGAATTTTTTTTTCTCATTTTTGTATGATATGGATGCAAATGAATGGATGAATGCATGAATGCAACAATCACACTCAAGGATCAAGCAAAGCACACCAGACAAAGGTCATGGGATAGCTCGTATTATCCTTAATATCAATCATCCATTTTGGTGGATTATGGCTTTCACCTTATCAACACCCAAGTTCCATTGATATTAACGATATACGAACGGTTCAACCATCCTTAATATCAATCATCCATTTTGGTGGATCATGGTTTACACCTTATCAACACCCAAGTTCCATTGATATTAAGTAGATGTGAACGGATCAACCATGAATCACGGGTTTGTTGTGAGTCACAAGCATGGAGTCTCGGTTAAGAACCACCCAAAGGGAGCGTATTATGGTTTAAACCTGCCGAACATGTTCTACCAGAGGTTCCCATAGTCATCATCCCATCTTTCGAATATTATCGGAGGAACGAATACTCGTATTCCAAAAATATTCTCAAGAGAGACTCTTATGAGTGTAGTATCGCGTAACAATCGCATCAAATCTGACATTTGAACGACCTCCACACTACGTCCTAGAAATAGGCCAAGATGGGCTTGGTAAACTATGGTCCTTGGCTTCTACGGCACATATCGGAAGAATAATGCCTAACCACAAATGACTTGTGTGACATCATTAATCCAACATGACCTCCACCAAGTGAATGGACACGCAAGTCAACTTGCTAAGGAATAACTCCACACAAGTCGACGAGACTATGCCATTCTCCTATCATGAGGTGCACTTGAGTTCGGGTACAGAACTCATCTCACAGAGATCACCAAAGCAATCAAGCAATTGATATATCAAGCAAATCAAGCATTACAAACAATACATTAATCCCAAATTGCACCAAAAATATATCATAAACAATAGACAAATATGATACAACAAAGTGTGAAAAGTTGGCAAACCCACCAGGAAAATCTGATCCCCAGCAGAGTCGCCACTTTTCTGTAGCGGTGTATTCGTCACTTTATGATTTATTGACTAAATCAAAAGCAAAGCATACAAAAATAGAGTCGCCACCGCACTTCTATTTATCCAAAGGAATGGCTAGAAAGCGAACAAAAGCCTAAGAAGTTTTACAAAGAAAACTAATAAAAGAGGTACAGAGATCTGGGTAAGGGGGTAATTATGCAAAGGGAAGGTGTTAGACACCCAATGCATCCTAGGTACTCCTAGGGAACCCTTTTCACAACTTGTTGTAAAAAGTATTGTTTATGAAAATATTTATTGTGCAAACATGAGGGAAGAGGTGAGAAAAGAATGTACAAATTTTATTATTTTTGTGTTTGAATGGATGAACCCATTGCCTACGTACCTTTTCATGAAAGATAAGGATCAAAACGCCATAGTTCAGCTAAAAGATTTCCAAAAAGTGAGTGGATTGATTTTAAACAAAAGCCTTAAGGTCTTTCATTACCAACGAGAGAAAACTCAACCTGAACTAACAATCCACCATGTGAGAACAACTTCAACACGCTAGTGAGGGGTTAACCCTATAATAAGCATGGAAGTCTTATAATTCAATCACTAAGGATGTGGTGAGATTTACATCAACCACTGTGATAATTCATATCTATGGCTAATGCATGAAAACTTGATTAAGAAGTGGACAAGAGTCTCAAAAACAATTGAATGAGTTGAATTAACCAATTAGCATTATTCACAAAGTGAAGTAAAAGTTGACATTAAAGTTCATTCACAATGAGTATTAATGAAATGAGAGTTTGAAAATCAAAGGCCTAAGGCCTAGGTTTCTAGTTTTTGAAAACAGGTGAAAATGTTTGCACAAAAGTTTTCTGGTTTTGGGTTAAGGATGAAAATAAGGTTCAAGGTTAATCACAAAAGGGTGAGGGTTAAGGTTAAGGGACAAAGCCACAAATAGGAGTTGCTTTCTCAAGATCATAGAAATGATTCAAGGAAGTTCCTTTGGAATTAGGCAACACAAGGCAAAAGCAAATAAGTAAGCTCAAAGGAGCAACAAAACTGGAAATGGATGGCCAATAAATGGTCTTATATCCAACTCCAAAAACAAATGGGAAACGGAGTGCCAATCAATGGTCTTACGTCCAACTCCACAAAGCAACATGGGAAACAGATAGCCAATCAATGGTCTTACATCTAACTCCACAGAAGAAAACAAAATAGGAAACAGATAGCCAATCAATGGTCTTACATCTAACTCCTCAAAGAAACAAACACAAGAAACAGATAGCCAATCAATGGTCTTACACCTGACTCCCCAAAACAAATAAAACAGGAAATAGAGTGCCAATCAATGGTCTTATATCCAGCTCCCCAAAAGGAACAGGAAATGGAGTGCCAATCAATGGTCTTATATCCAGCTCCCCAAAAGGAACAGGAAACAGATAGCCAATCAATGGTCTTACATTTGACTCCCTCAAAACAAAACAATATAGTAAATGGAGTGCCAATTAATGGTCTTATATTCAGCTCCCTAAAAGGAACAGGAAACAGATAGCCAATCAATGGTCTTACATCTGACTCCTCAAATAAAGCAAATAACAAATGCAAAGCAATCAAACAATATACAAAAGCAACATGAAGGATGCACAAGTAAGCAAACAATCAATCAATTAGCACACTCTATACACAATCAAAAGGTTCATACAAGGCTGGGCTTTAGTCAAGGGGTCATATCGACCTTGACAAACAAGCCAAATACTGGAAGGGGTGTCAGGGCTCTTAACCTTTGACATTGACCGTCAGGGTGAGCAGATGAAATGGGAAATGAGGGTTAGACCTCATAGCTCTTAACCTTCGCCGGGGTGAGCTTGAATCAAAGAAGGTGTGGGAGTCCAGAATGAGGAACTCTATTCCATAATGACTGACTCTATATACAAGATTTTGGGTGTTTATTCAAAATGCATCAGCACATAGTGCGAGCAAGATGAAAGATTCAACTGAATAGCAGGGGATGGATTGCACATCCCTTCTATCTGCCAATGCCTCTTCACTTAGGAGGTCTTAATATATAACCATGCCTCATTGAGGTCTTTAGCACAAAATTAAACAATCAAGAACATGGCCTCTTAAGGAGGGCTTCAGACAGGTGCCTGCCAAAGATAGCAGATCTTCCAGACTACATGGAGTTAAAGAGGTTACCTAAGTGGTATGCCAACCACAAGCAAAGCAAAGCAACTCAAATAATGAGTTAAAGCTACTAAAGTACCTGTAAGAAAATCAAACAAGTCAATATTCACATTCAGACAAACCAAACAACAGTCAACAATGAGATAACCAATATACACAATGTAAGTCAACAACTAAAGTGAGTTAGCCACCCAAGGACCTATAACACAATCAACATTAGTAAAACAAAGCAAATTGTATCTCAATTCATGAGATCAACATCATCCATTAGGACTTATTGCTTGAACCTGAAATGCAAAGCTCAAAATGTGAGGCCAAACCCCTAGGGCAAAGCCTAGGGTCAAAGGTGAAGTAAAAAGTCAAAACAACAACCAATATTCAACATGAAGCTCAATTAATCAATCATGAACATGTCCTAAAAAGGACCAAGTCAAAAGCATTAAGCAAAGTCATGTAGTGAGCAAGAGAAGACAAAGGCAATTTCAAAGCACACAATTGGACATTAAGAATCAAAATTCCATATTAAAACATAAATGACTCAAACAATTCTAGAAATTTTTATGTGCATACAATATGTCAAACACAATCATCATGCCAAAAATTATAATCAGAAGAGCTCATTTGACCTAGAAATGAAAATGCACAAGTATGACATCAAATTGTGTGACACACATTGTCACACCAAAAGTTTATGTGTCTAAAACAGAAATGAAAAATGAGAAAAATGCACAATCAAGCCTCAAAGGTCAAGCAACATGTTGGGAATCATCATACAAAATTTCATGGCAATTGGATCGTTATTGAGAATTTCACAATAGAAAGAATGAAGCAATGTGACATATGCATACATGTCCAAAGAGCAGTCCACAACCAAAAATCCATAAATGATAAAAATCAAAAATCAACACCACAAAATAATAGACACACACAAGAAAATGTAGGAAAAAATTGGGAATTAATTGGATGCATATTCTATTTTTAGTGATTTTTTGAATGTGATGAAAATATTTGAAATGAAAATGATCATGCACATGTTAAATTGGAGGGAAAGGTAATGTTGGAATTAATTTGAAAATGTGGAACCAGGCAGAATCGAACCAGGTTCGCATAAAAATAGGAGCGCTGAAATGAAATAAATCCAAAACGCAACCACTGGGAATCGAAGCGAGGGATGGATCAAAACGCAGAGTATTATTAAATGAGGTGGCGTCCTCATCACTGAGTCAAAGGCCATGTGGCTCGGTCAAAAGAAAGTAGGCCAATCAATTGGCCAACAGGCGCGCACAAAGGGACAAAACCCTAGCCAGCTCATACTAGTTGCAGACGGCGGCACCTAGGGTGGTTTCCACCGTCTTCTTCGCGAAGACGACGGAGCTACAGTGCTCGCATTAAAAAAAATTCCAGAATCCAGCAAAAGTTACATCAAACAAAAGCTTAGCTCACGTACTTTCCAAATCCAGCATTAATTCATATTAATTCAACATAACCAAAGCAAATCGAGCAAAACATTATTGGATTCAACACTTCAAACACACGTATCTCATGCAATTCTACACCATTTTTTATGAAATTTAGATCAGAATTTTCAGCGTGAGGAGATCTATCTAAACCTGTGCATAACATCAAGAATTAAGAGGATCGAATTTTTACCTCTTGAAGAGCAGATCAATGAAACTGTAGATCCAAGGCCTTGCAAGTGTCCAGATCAACTCTTGAGATGATGTTATGAAGCTTGATGCAATAATTGAGGCTTGGCACGACCTAGATCTAGCTCAAATCACCACTTCCATCTTCATGTTCTTGCTTGGAGTATGCACGAATTCTGGCCAAAATCACTGTTCCAATGCTTGATTCTTCATCCACTACACTCAATGAACCAGAATATGGAAGAAAATTGCAATGCTATGTGGAGAAATTTCAACTTTTGATTGAGAGAAAATTTGGAGGGAAGAAGAATCTAGATCTAGAAATGATGAATAATGAACAATTCTGTTAGGATTTAGCATTTATACCATGTCCTAATCTTATTGAAAATGTAATTAGGCTTTGGTTAATGCAAAATTAGTGAGAATGAGGTGCATGGTAAAATTAGCAAAAACCCCTTATGCATGGAAAGGCACACGTGAACAGTGTTATGTGTTGATTCAAAATCACTCAAAATCAGATCATAAGCCAAATGGAATTGGAATTTTGTTCATATGATGCACCAATTTTGAATTTGCAATTTTCCCTCCAAAATAGTCATGCATAAGCAAATGATCATATGATGAAATTTCATGAAATGTAATGAATGATTTGGAAAATACATGTCATGAGAAGCAAAATGCAAAAAGAGGCACTCATTTTGGAGTTATGAGTCAAAAATTATGGCCTTTTGAAGTTCCATGTACACTTGGCAATGATTTGATCATATCTCCTCAACCATTAATCAGATGCTCATGATCTTGGACTTTTTGGAAATGGGAGAGAGAGATCTTCAACTTTCATGTTGGACAAAAATTCATTTGAATCTTCTTTGATGTTGGAAAGTTGAGTTGAAGTTGGTCCAAAAACTTTTCATTTTTGGAAACTTGAAATTATAGGTCACTTTCCATTTTGGGAAACTTTTGACTTGACCTCAAAATCTTCAATATGGATGTTTGACATGATGAATAAGCATTGTTTGAACATGAATGGGATGAAGAAACTCAATTCCCACACTCAAAGCCTTCAGTTGACTTTCTGTTGACTTGCATTGGTCCTTAGATGACCTGAAAATATATGATCCATATCTCGATGGAAAACTTCATCTCTTGCACAAAGGATTCACTTGAATTGCCTTGACCTGTTGACTGCTTAAGCTGCAAGACAAATGTTAGATGACATCTTTTTTTGTACATTTTGGTTAGTGATTAAAAGACAAGCAATGATACACAAATGCAAGCAATACTTGATGATCAAGAATCACTCTCAAGAAAGATCCCACCCACAGGGAAGGAAGAAAGGTGCCCAAAGATCCTTGAGGCAATTTAAGGCTATGATATGATGCCATGAGGGATCTTAGGGACAAAATTGGGGTCTTACAGGAAATTGACCTTCAAATTAGGGTTTAGACAAACTGACCTATAATCGTTCACCATAAAATGTCTTTCCAAGGAAAAATAGCTCTTGACCTCAACATGAAATTTGTTTGGAATGTGATTTAGAGTAATGTTGCTCTTGGAATCATTTTCATATGACAAAATTTGAAGGAGATAGAGTCTAGGGAACCCCTATTTTGATTAGTTGACTTTCTCTGGTCAACCACCATGAATCAACTTGTTGTCTTGATATTCTCTTGACTTTTGAGACTCATGGAGGATAATATATGAATACGATAATGTAATGTGAAGTATCCATTGAAATATTTGATCAATTGTTGAAGAAACTTGTTGAAGAAGTCACATAAGATACCTAGATGAATTAGGGTTTACAAGGCAAGAAATATCCAAACTCTTGATGAATTCTTGATCAAAAAAACATGTGAATATCATGGGGATCAATATATGATACTTAGAGCCAATGTAAACCATTTCTTGATTGAGCTCCTTGCATTAAGGGTCTTAAACCCTAGATATGAGCTTGATAGAGCATAGGTGAGCAGACACACTACCTACAAAAGCAACAAACTATACATTGACATATTTTTGGTATTTTGGTTAGTAAATGATAAAAACCAAAGTATGATACAATCAAAATGTGCTTGGTGATCTCTCTCAATGCAAACCCAATGAATGAGGGGTAAGGAGGATGCCAATGTGTGATCCCAATTCTAATGCATATGATGAGATGGCTTGAGGCATCTTAGGGTCAAAGTCGGGGTCTTACACCTTTTATTTAAACTTTTTTTATTAAAATCAATTCACCAACTTTGAAATTGTTACCACGAACTACGAGGTTTTGATCGTTCATTTTTATGTTGGTACGTAGGAACAAGTCCGAAGGTCTTGTCAAACACAAAAATATAATCAATGAATTATTTTCTCATCCCCCCACTCTATATTTTTCCAAACATCATTTTGACCAAAACACTTGCACACAAAAAAAGGCTCCCAAGGAGTACCTAGGACACTTTGGATGCTAACACCTTCCCTCTGTGTAACGAACCCACTTACCTGTAATCTCTGACATTTTATTAGTTTTGATTTGAAAATTTCTTAGCTTTGGGTTTTGTTCGTACTTTTTACCTTTTCCTTTGGAAATAATAAAAGCGCGATGGCGACTATGGTTTTATTGATGTTAAACTTATCCATAGTTTGATGGTCATGAATTCACCGTTCTAGAAATTAAGTGGCGACTCTGGTGGGGAATACTTCTCAGTGGGTTTAGCCTACTTTTTTTATATGTGTATACATATGTATATTTGATGTTTGTATATTTGCTTGTGTGATATAATCTATTTGTTGTGCTTGGTGATCTCTGAGTGGTGAGATAAGTTCTAACTTGAACTTGAGTTCAATTAAGATAGGAGGATGGTATAGTCATGTTCAACTTGTGTGGAGTAGTCCTTAATAAGTTGGATTGAGGTCCATCTACTCAGTAGAGACCCTTTTGGAGTTACTGATATCACACAAGTTATTCGTGGATAGGCATTACTTTCTCTGATTTGGGGTCCTAGAAGCTGAGGAACATAGAACATTTAACCCAACTTGGCCTATTTAGGACGTAGTACAGATACTATTCAGGTGTAGACCTGATAACAGTTGTTACGCGATACTACACTCAGACGAGTTCCTCTTAAGAATATTATGGGTTGATGAGTCAGTCATCCTAACCCGTAATATCCGATAGATGGGATTAAGACTCTGGGAACTTTTTAGAACATGATCTACATGTTTTTATCCTTAGTACACTCTTTTGGGATGGTTCTTAACCTGACTACATGCTCGTGACTCATAAAAAACCCTTTGATACTTGGTTGATCCGATCAAGTTTTGTCAATACTAATGGAACTTGGGTGTTTATAAGGTGAAAACCATAATCCACCAAAATGGATGATTGATCTTGATAATGACTTGATCCATCCCTTGACCTTTGTCTGTGTTTTCCTTATGTGTGATCCATTATTTGTGATTGTTGCATTCATGCATACATGCGCATCATAACATTCATCATAGAAAAATAAATTTCAAGGATTTGAGGTCTTATTTGCAAATATTTTCAGACCATGGGTTATGGACGAAGGAACACTAAGAAGTACAGTTTCATATGTCTGAATTTTAAGAGATAAGGAAGTTGTTAGCTTTTGCATTAGATCCCATGGACTTTAAGAAACATCATGGGAAGCTTTTGTCTGTGATATCTAATGATGTGGATCAAGGACTTTTGAGTGTTTTGGTTCAGTTCTATGATTCTCTCTACCGATACTTCACTTTTCCCAATTATCATCTTATGCCTATTTTAGAGGAGTATGCCCATCTTTTGGGAATACCCGTATCTGACAAGTACCTTCTAGTGGATTGGAGGAGAGTCCCAGATCCCATATCATAGATAAAGCTCTTCATTTGAAGAAATCTGAGATTGAGGCTCATTTGGTGAAGAAAGGAGGTATTATTGGGATGACTTCTGAGTTCCTTATTGGAAAAGCTATTGTCTTTGCTCAAGTCGGTAGTGTGGACGCTTTTGAAACCATCTTGTATTGCTCATCTATGATTTAGCTTTGTTCCCTAACATTGACGGTTTTGTTGATTTTAACGCCATTAGAATTTTCTTTATTGGGAATCGTGTTCCTACTCTATTGGGTGATCTATATTTCTCTTTGCCTTTAAGGAATTCTAATGGTGGTGGGACTATTGTGTGTTGCTTTCCTCTTCTGTACAAGTGGTTTATTTCGCACTTGCCCAGACACCTGCTTTCTTGAAGAGCAAACAATGTCTACGATGGTCTCAGAGACTTATGTCTCTCACTAATGATGATATTATTTGGTATGATTCTGCATTGAGTAGCTTGGGTAATAATGATAGTTGTGGTGAATTCTCTAATGTGCCTCTCATTGGTACACAAGGAGGAATCAACTATAACCCTGCTTTGGCTCGTCGTCAATTTGGGTTCCCCTTGACAGATAAACCTAATAACACTCAGTTAGAAGGTCTTTTCTATCAAGAGGGTAAAGATCCCCAACATTTGAAGCAAAGGATGATACATGCTTGGCATACTATACATAGGAAAGGAAGAGAAGGATATGTGGCAAGAGAGGTTACATGCTTTAAGCCAAAAGCATGAAGAGTTGCAGCTTGAGTCGAAAGACAAAGATGCACTTATTGAACTTCTTGAAGACCGAGCCATGAAGAGACAAAGAAAGCTAAGGGGTCTACCTTCCTCTAGTATGCCTCAGCCTTCTGGCGCTTGAAAGAAGATTGTTGATCAGCTAGTCCTTGAGAAAGCCCAGATGAAGACATCTTTTGAGTCTGAGATTCGACGCATCCGAAGGAAGTACACGGCCGCATCCAGATCATATGAAATCGTTGCTAAGGGATCCTTAGGATTATTAGTTTCCTTTTCTCTTGTATTTTTATTTTGGTTTCTGAAATTGAACTCGGTGTAACTCTTCCAAATTTTATGAATAAAAAGAGATTTTATGGTAAATCAAATTGTTACTATTGTTATTATTTAATATTTGCAAATAGAACTTCATATGTTCCTTGAAATTTAAATAAATAAAAACATTGCATTTCATGCATCATTTGCATAGCAGGTTTTCTGCCGCCTGATGTCTTATTGGTTATTCTTTTGTGCATCAGTCAACTTGACTCACCGATACAACACTCGTGCTAATCAACCGAGAATCATGGAACATTTGGAGCAAGAGAATAGAGAGCTGAAAGATGAAATCGCCAGGTTAACATCATTGGTGGAATCTGTCATTGCTACGCAGAATCAGACTTCGCCAATTCCTGCAACTCCTCCCAAAAGGACTGTTATTTCTGAGGTTTCTATCTCGACTGTCCCTGTTGCTGCCAACCAATCCGGTCCCTCCATGCCTGCTGGATTCCCTTGGGGAATGCCATCAAACTTTATGCCTGAAAGGTATGCACCTACTTTTGTCTCTCTGTCGGCAACTAGCCTAGTCATGTCAGTGCCACATCCAGTTGTTCATACTTTGCCTCGTGTTAAGGACACCATCTACCATTCTAAGCCATCTGAGGTCCCAGACGTGTATGAGAAGATGGACGAGATGAAAGATCAATTTCTCAAACTGCGCAAAGAGTTGAAGACGTTGAGAGGAAAAGACTTATTTGGGAAGAGTGTTGCTGAGCTCTTCCTAGTGCCTAATGTGAAAATCCTGATGAAGTTCAAGGTCCCTGACTTTGAAAAGTATAAGGGAAGCAGTTGTCCGCTTAGCCACCTTGTGATGTATGCCAGAAAGATGTCAACTCAAATTGATAATGATCAGTTACTGATTCACTACTTCCAAGAGAGAGTGATTGGTGCTGCTTTGAGATGGTATATGGGGTTGGACAGTGAAAGTGTTTGTACTTTCAATGACTTGGGTGAACCCTTTGTCAAATAATACAAATACATTATGGATATGGCGCCTGGTACAGACCAGTTGAGGTCAATGTCTCAGAAGGATAAGGATACATTCAAAGAGTATGCTCATAGGTAGAGGGAACTTGCTTCCCAGATAAGCCCACCATTGGAAGAATAGGAAATGACGAAGATATTCTTGACGACATTGAGTTCGTTTTATTACGAACATATGATTTCCAGTGCCGCCAATGATATTACCGAAATGGTAAACATGGGGATGAGGTTATAAGAAGGAGTCTGTGAGGGACATCTGTCTAAGGAATAAGCTTCGTCTAGCAAGAAGTACGGAGGTAGTTTCTCCAAGAGGAAGGAGGGGGAAACTAATTCAGTAACTGTGGGGAGGCAAAGGAGGCCTCATGTTAGAAAGAGCTCTCAACCTCGTCAACATCAACATCAAGTTTCATCAGTGATCCCTTTATTTTCCAACAATTCCAACAATGAATCAGTTTTGAATCAGCAACAAGAACGTCAACAACAACCGCAATAAAGAACCAACTACAACAACAACAATAATCAACAACAAAACTTTGAGAGGAAGAAGGTCTCCTTTGACCCTATTCCTATGTCATACGCAGAATTGTATCCATCTTTGGTTCTCAAGAACCTCATTCAACCTAGAAATCCTCCACAAATTATGGAGCCACTTCATGGTGGTTTAAATCCGAACTCTGTTGTGCTTTTCACCAGGGAACCCCTGGCCATGACATAGACAATTGCTATCCGTTGAAGTATAAGGTACAAAAGCTTGTGAAGAGTGGGATGATGTCCTTTGAGGACCGAGTGCCTAATGTGAAAGCAAATTTGTTGCCTGCTCATGGTAATGCTTCCATCAATATGGTAGATGGTTGTCCTGGTGAGTACAAGGTTTATGATGTTCGCCATATCAGACAATATTTGGTGGCAATTCATAAGGATATATGTTTGGTCAGTGATTGTGAGCATGACCATGATGGTTGTGTGGTATGCAGTGTGAACCCTCGAGGATGTGTTATTATCAAGAGGGATATTCAAATATTGATAGACGAAGGGCTTATCCAGATTTGTCAGTTGAGAGATGTAAATGATGTGAATGTGATTGTGCCAGTGTTCAACACCCCCGAGCGGGTAGTTATCGAGTTCGATAGTAGTAACAACAAAAATGTTAATAAATCGATGTCGTCGTTGGTTATACGGTTAGCGGGCCCTGTCCCCTACTCATCCGATAAAGTTGTACCCTATAAATACAATGCCACAATGGTTGAAAATGGTCAAGAGGTTCCTCTACCAGTTGCAGATTTTATGGTGAATATTGTTGATATTTGAAAAGTGACCCGTAGTGGTCGTGTGTTTGGTCCGGGTTTTCCGAAGGAGGTAGAAGATCTTGCAGCCAGTAAGAAGGCTGAAGTTCTAGTAGCAAATTCGGTTAGCACTTCAGTGTGTCAGTATGGTGAATCCAACAAATTGAATGCTAGTGATGATGATGAAATTTTGAAATTGATAAAGAGGAGTGAGTTTAATGTGGTGGATCAGCTACTCCAAACCCCATCAAAGATCTCTGTGTTGTCATTATTGATGAACTCTGAGGCACATAGGGAGGCATTGTAGAAAGTGCTCGAGCAAGCTTATGTTGAGCATGATGTTACTGTGGATCAGTTTGACCACATTGTTGCCAATATTACTGCTTGCAATAATTTGAGTTTTTATGATGAAGAGCTTAATGAGGAAGGCAGAAATCACAATTTGGCGCTACACATTTTGATGAACAACAAGGAGGACGTTATGTCCAATGTGTTGGTTGACACTAGTTCATCTCTGAATATACTTCTGAAGTCAACATTGTCAAGGCTTTCCTACCAAGGTGCCCAAATGAGGTACAATGGGTAATTGTTAAAGCATTTGATGGTTCTCGTAAGACCGTCATTGGTGAAGTGGACCTTCCAATTAAGATAGGTTCGAGTGATTTCCAAATTACTTTCCATGTAATGGATATCCACCCGGATTACAATTGTTTATTGGGAAGGCCATGGATTCATGAAGCAGGAGTTGTGTCGTCTACTTTACACCAAAAGCTAAAATTTGTGAAGAACGGAAAGCTTGTCATTGTTGGTGGAGAAAAAGCACTTCTGGTGAGGCATTTGTCATCCTTTTCTTATGTTGAAGCTGAGAATGAGGTTGGAACGATGTTTCAAGCCTTGTCTATTGCTGAAGAGAAGAAAACTGGGGCACCTATGTCCTCTCTAAAATATGCACAAAAGGCTATTGAGGTTGTCAACAATGATCAATGGGGCCGTGTGATAGAGATCGCTGAGAACTAGAATAGGGATGGATTGGGATTTCAACCAGGGTTGTTCAACATCAAAGCTGAAGATGTGTAACCGAGTTTCTATAGTAGAGGGTTCATTCATGGGAATGATCAACGCTCAACTGTTGTGATTGAGAACAGTGATGATGAAGATGAAGCTTTCGCCAAGTTTGTGACGCATGGCCAGACTTGCAACAATTGGGTTATTGTTGATGTCCATACTTTTGTTTATCGCTCTAAGTAATTTGTTTTCATTTTTTAAGAAAAATCCTTCTCCTGTGCCTAAGGGAGAAGTGAACATTATTGGGCATTGCTATTATCATCAATAAAATACAATTTTATTCATCCACATCTATGATGTTTTGTTTTTACTTTTTGCTTTTCAGAAAAATGGTAATCACAAAAAAAAATATAAACAAATAATAATCTTCCATCTGCATAATATTTGGTCACAATTCAATTCTCTAAAATCAAAATATCAAATCATTATGCAGGTTAGTTCCCAAACCCATTGAATACAATGATCCTACTCCCTCTCCAAACTTTGATTTCCCTGTGTTTGAAGTTGAGGAAGAGATTGATGATGAAGAAATATTCGATGATTTATCTCATTTACTTGAGCACGAGGAAAAAGCCATTCAGCCGTTCGAAGAGCAGATTGAACTAGTCAACATGGGTTCCGAAGATGATGTGAAGGAAGTCAAGATTGGGTCTCAACTATGTCTATAAGCTAAGAAGGGGTTGATTGATCTTCTTCGAGAATATTCAGATGTGTTTGCTTGGTCCTATCAAGTCATGCCTAGGTTGGATTCTGAGATTGTGGACATAAATTGTCGTTGAAGCTAGAATGCCCGTTGGTCAAACAGAAGTTGAGAAGAACTCATCCTGATATGGAAGTAAATATCAAAGAGGAAGTTAAGAAGCAGATTGATGCTGGTTTTCTTGTAACCTCCGAGTATCCGCAGTGGGTGGCCAATATTGTGCCTGTTCTGAAGAAAGATGGAGAAGTTCACATGTGTGTTGATTATAGAGACTTGAATAAAGGTAGCCAGAAAGATGATTTTCCTCTGCCACACATTGATATGTTGGTAGACAATACAACTAGGTTCAAATTATTTTCATTTATGGATGGATTTTCCGGTTATAATCAGATCAAGATGGCACATGAAGATATGGAGAATACCATATTCATTACACCCTGGGGAACATTCTGTTATAGAGTGATGCCTTTCGGTTTAAAGAATGTTGGTGCAACGTACCAGAGAGGTACAACTACTCTTTTTCATGATATGATGCAAAAGGAAATTGAAGTTTATGTTGATGATATGATTTCCAAATCAAGTGGTGAAGAAGAACATGTTGAGAATTTGTTGAAGTTATTCCAGCATTTGAGGAAGTACAAACTCTGCTTGAATCCTAATAAGTGTACATTTGGTGCTCGTTCTGGTAAGTTGTTGGGCTTTATTATCAGTGAGAAGGGTATTGAAGTTGATCCTGCCAAGTTCAAAGTAATACAAGAAATGCATGCGCCAAAAACTGAGAAGCAAGTCAGAGGTTTTCTCGGTCGCTTGAACTATATCTTAAGATTTATATCGCATATGACTGTCATATGTGCACCTATATTCAAGCTTCTTCAAAAAGATCAGTCTTGTGATTGGACCGAAGATTGCCAAAAAGTGTTTGACAGTATCAAAGAATATTTGCTTGAACCTCCGATTTCATCTCCGCCTATTGAAGAAAGACCTTTGATCATGTATCTGACTGTGCTTGGTGAGAGTATGGGTTGTGTTCTGGGTGAGCAAGATGAATCTGGAAATAAAGAGTATGTAATTTACTACCTTAGTAAGAAATTCACTGATTGTGAGACTCGGTATTCCATGCTTGAAAAGACTTGTTGCGCATTGGCTTGTGCTGCCAAGCGTCTGCGCCAGTATATGTTAAATCATACTACTTGGTTGATATCCAAAATGGATCCAATAAAGTACATATTTAAGAAGCCTGCTTTAACTGGGAGGATTTCCCGTTGGTAGATGTTATTATTCGAGTATGATATTGAATACCGATCTCAAAAAGCAATTAAAGGTATTGTCTTGGCTGACCATCTAGCTCACCAAAAAATTGAAGATTACCAGTCAATGCAGTATGATTTTCCTGACGAAGATATTTTGTACTTGAAGATGAAAGATTGTGATGGACCATTGCTTGAAGAAGGGCCAGAACCTGGTTCCCATTGGGGCATGGTATTTGATGGAGCTATTAATTCATATGGTAATGGAATTGGGGTAGTGACTATTACTTCTCAAGACACTCATTTTCTGTTTACAGCTAGATTAACTTTCAAGTGTACAAACAGTATGGCTGAGTATGATGCTTGCATCATGGGACTTGAAGAGACCATTAATCTCAGAATCAAATATCTTGACGTCTATGGAGATTCAACTTTGGTTGTGAATCAGATCAAAGGTGAATAGGAGACGCATCAACCCAATTTGATACCATATAGAGATTATGCGAGGAGGATTTCAACTTTATTTACAAAGGTTAAGTTCCATCATATCCCTCAAGATGAAAGTTGGGTGGCAGATGCTCTTGCAACGTTGACTTCAATGATTGTGGTGAGTTTTTGGAATGAAGTTCCCAATTTGACTGTGGTGCGTCTTGATAGGATAACTCGTGTATTTTCCATTGAAGAAGTCAAAGATGAAAAGCCATGGTACTTTGATATCAAATGTTTCCTCCAAAGTCAGATTTACCCGCCTTGGGCATCTTTGAAAGATAAGAAGACTTTGAGAAGATTAGCCGGCAACTTCTACCTTAATGCTGATATGCTTTACAAGAGAAACATCAATATGGTTTTGCTCAGATGCGTGGATAGCCACGAAGCAGACCTGTAGATGACTGAAGTCCATGAAGGCTCCTTTGGTACTCATTCCAATGGACATGCTATGGCTAAGAAGATGTTGAGATCAGGTTACTATTGGGTGACAATGGAATCTGACTGTTGCAAGTTTATGAAGAAATGCCACAAGTGTCATGTTTATGCAGATAAAATTCATGTTCCTCCAACACGGTTGAATGCCATTTCCTCTCCATGGCCCTTCTCCATGTGGGGAATTCATGTGATTGGCATGATTGAGCCCAAAGCTTCAAACGGACGTTTTATCCTTGTGGCTATTGACTACTTTAAAAAGTGGGTTGAAGCGGCATCGTATGCAAATGTAACCAAGCAAGTTGTTGTGAGGTTTATCAAGAATCAAATTATATGCCGTTATGGTGTGCCAAGTAAGATCATTACTGATAATGGATCTAACTTGAACAATAATATGGTGGAAGCTTTTTGCAAAGACTTCAAGATTGCACATCATAATTCTTCTCCCTACAGACCCTAGATGAATGGGGTTGTTGAAGCGGAAAACAAGAATATCAAGAAGATCATTTACAAAATGGTTGTGACGTACAAAGATTATCATGAGATGCTCCCATTTGCTTTGCATGGGTACTATACATCCGTCCGCACTTCAACAGGGGAAACCCCTTTCTCTCTTGTTTATGGTATGGAGGTTGTGCTCCCCGTGGAGGTTGATATCCCATCATTACGTGTCTTAATAGAAGCCAATTTGACTGAAGCTGAATGGTGCCAGGCCAGATTTGACCAACTGAACTTGATTGAAGAGAAGAGATTGTTTGCCATATGTCATGGTCAGTTATATCAGCAGAGAATGAAGAAAGCATTTGATAAGAAGGTTAGAGCTCGAGTGATTAGAGAAGGTGACCTTGTGCTCAAGAAGCTTTTATCTTTAAAACCTGATGCTAGGGGAAAATGGACTCCTAATTATGAAGGCTCATATGTTGTGAAGAGAGCCTTTTTCAGGAGGTGCTTTGATTCTCACAACTATGGATGGTGAAGAGTTCACTCGTCCTACGAATGTCGATGCAGTCAAGAAATACACCGCCTAAAAATAAAAGAACAACTCACTAAGTTGAAAACCCGAAAGGGCGACTTAGGCAAAAATGAGCGTCTTGGTGGATTAAAAACCCGAAAGGGCGATCCAGGCAAAAGTTAGAGACATAAAACATAAATTCATCCCGATAGATTGAGTACCCCACCTTGGGGAAATCTAGGCATAAAATTCAGAGATTATGGAAAGTAACTGCATTCGGTTGGTCTTGAGCATTGGAGCAATTTTGAGCAATTCGTTTGGTTCTGATTCGTCATTCTCAACCAAAACCAAGAGCACAATGGATATTGAAGTGGGTAGGGAGAGTATTGATCATTGTATTCAATGTAGCCGTTTTCCATGTAAATTACCATTTTCAACTTTTGTAAAAGATCTATTGAGTCTTGTCATTTACAAACTACCATTCTATTAAATAAAGTTGAGCTTTTTATCCAATTGTTTCTACTCTTATTTATTTCAACTAAATAAAATTGAATTTTATGATGATAATTTTGAAATGAATTAATAAATTAAAATCATTTATTTTCTAAAAAATATAATGAAAGTAATTATTTTAAAAGCAATCGATTTCAGCAAGGAATATCAACATCAGTTTGAGAACAAGTAAGCCTTGAAATATGAAGCCTTGTTGGTCTTCCCTAAGCAGCTCATCATTTATTCCCCAATAGAGTGGAGTTGAAGGCTCACATCCTTAGCAGTTGGCCCAGCTCCTCCATGCAGAGTTTTATCTCTTGTATTCCCCGATGGAGTTCATCTTGAGATACGACATTGTTGATTTTGAGCAGTATTTGATTTGGTCCCCTGCGAGGTTGTCTCCCATTTGATATGGTGTTGACCTTAAATTACTCGCAGAGTTGACAAATTGGACCCTCAGCAGATCTTTTATCTTTCCCCAGCCGGGTTTGAGATATTCAAACCCAGATTATTTGTGTTCATCCCCAGCATTTCTTCTCCAGTTGGTGTTCCCATCTTGTTGAGATTAGCCTAGTGTTGTAGTGGTGATTCAAATCCATGATATTTGTATCCTTTGTGATGGTTTTGTCAGCATAATCATCAAACATATAAATACATATTCATACATCAGATATTTCATTATGCATTTGTTATTGCATTTGATTTTATTATTCTGATTCCCTGCTACGGTAATATTATTTCCCCATACAGGTTTGGTGTGTCTTTCCTCCTTAAATTATAGAGTGTCATCCCCTTAAGCAGAAAGAATTTAACCTTTCTCATTCCCCACTGAGTCATTTTCTCGTTGATGATCATTATTTCAGTTTCCTCCCCAGTTAATTATATGGATGGAACCATTCCCCTTGAGTTATATCCTCATTTGGGCCGAGTCCTTATTTTACCAGTTCTCTCTAGCTCTTACCGATATTGATACTTTTTGTCCCTTGAGAGTCTATTACCCAGTAATTGGTAATATTCTTCTCGATTTTTGAGTACATTACTTTTTCCCAATACCCGGTAAATTGTAATTTACTTCCCCTTTTTATCCTCGACTGAGTCATTTTGAAGTTTCCCTAGGCAGTCTATCCTTGATATATTCATCCTAACCGATGAAAGATATTCTTCCTTTGTGTTTTCCTACCCGGTAAAAAGGTAGTCGTAATCCCTATTTCTTTCCACAGAGAGTCAATCCTTGATATGTTCATCCTAACCGATGACAGATTTTCTCCCTTTGCAGTCTTCTGCCCAGTAACTGGTAGATATAAATCCTACTTCTCCCCTCAAAGTTAAACCTTGATATGTTCAATGTAATCGATGATGGATTTTCTCCCTTAGCGGTCTGCTGCCCAGTAATCGGTAGTTGTAAATCTTGCTTTCCCCTGTTGAGTTTATCCTTTATATGTTCATCTTAACCGGTGACAAATATTCTCTCTTGGGTATTCTATCTAGTAACTGATAGATATAATTCCTATTTTTTTCTCGGCAGTCTATCCTTGATATGTTCATCCTAACCGATGATGGATATTCTTCCTTTGAGACTATCCTTGATATGTTCACTTTAATCGGTGATAGATTCTCTCTCTTTGGTCTTCTGCCCAGTAACCGGTAGTTGTAAACCCTATTTGATATATTCCCCAGTAGGTCATTCTTACCCAGTAACTGGTAACGAGTGTATCTCTTTTTTCTCAACGAGTCATCCTTAATATGTTTACCCTAATCGGTAACGGATGATATACTTATGGTACTCATGCATTGAAGTTTGTTCTTCCCCAGTTGAGTTTGATTCGAGTATTTCAGTTTTGTTCTGACTTGCTCGTTTCCCCCTGTAGATTTCCCCTTATCCCCAACCGAGTCATTCCATTGAGTTATTTTCATGGAAATCTCCTCGCGTTTCCAGCAGTTTTCAAGTCGTAGCCTGGCCTACACACAAGTGTTTATCCCTCAGAGTCTATGTCTTCTCCAGTGAGCTTTCCTTATGGAATGCATTATGCTTCTGTGGACTTTCAGTCTCTCCGGATTCTTTTCCTTTGTGGCAATATTTTCCCCACAAAGATTATTTTAACATTTCATATCATATGCATCATGAGGTCTCTTAGGGACCAAAATTCGCTTCTATATGTTGTTATTTAAGTCCATTCTACTGAGTTGATACGAAGATTTTAACCTTCACATCCTCAGTTAGAATATCCTTAAATAGGGGCATCTATAAGACCCCAATTTTTGCCCTAAGATCCCTTATGCTATCTCATCATATGCATTGACCTTGGGATCACACCTCGACATCATCCTTACCCCTCATTCATTGGGTTTACATTGGGAGATATCACCAAGCATATTTTATTGTATCATACTTTGTTTTTCATTACTTTACTGACCAAAATGCCAAAAATATGTCAATGTATAGTTTTTTGCTTTTGTAGGTAGTGTGTGTGTTCCCGCATACTCCATCAAGCTCATATCTAAGGTTTAGGAACCTCAATTCAAGGAGATCAATCAAGAGATGGTTTACATTGTAACTTTTTTGCTTTTGTAGGTAGTGTGTGTGTTCCCCCATACTCCATCAGGTTGGCACATGTAACTTATTTTTAAAGTTTGTAGCTTCTGTTTGATGTGTCACCTCCATTGATCGACACATGACCTATACAAGTCGACACGTGACTTACATAGGTCGACGCATGCATTAAAAATCTTAGAAAATTTCATTCCTTTTTAGATTGCATTCCTTTCTTCCTCCAACTTGCACACACAAACACACACACACACACACACACACACATATATATATATATATATATATATATATATATATATATATATATATATATATATATATATATATATATATACTTCATGCATGCATCATTTCTAGTAAGGTTCTAGAATAAACCTACATGAAATTGGGATTTCAAAGAGTTCTCATCATCTTCAACCTCATTCTATTTGTACACACAAACAAATTACGCATAATCATTCTTTGTTTGGGTGTCATCTAGAATAAGTTGATAACGTCCAATTTAGGTTAATTGAATTGTAAATTGGGTTGAGATCTTTGAGGGTTTCAAATAAGAAAACCAAGCTGAGGTTTTCCTTCAAGGTCAATTAGGTATTTTAAGGTTTCAGACAAGGTTACACAATTTGGATCCAAACGAGTGAAAGCTTTGAAGAACGGAAGGTTCTTGTAAAGGAATAGTGTGGGATGGTGGATCATATTGATAAATCTTGGTTTATAACAATTTGCAATTTGGATTCTAATGAGTGGAGGCTTTGAATAACTGAAGGTTCTTACAAAGGAGTAGCGTGAGATGGTGCATCAAATTGGCATTGTTGGGTTAATTGATCAAACTTTGTTAAAGGGAAGAGAAAGTGTCAGAATCAACATCAAACTTAGGGTTTGTGGGGTGTGATTAGTACATTTCTCTTGTATTCTACTTTTGCAAAGTAAGGTTAATTTCATTATACAAATTCGAGTTTGAATTAGCAAGGTGGTTTTGGGGAACTGCCTAAACAAATCCTTGTGTACTCTCTCTCTCTATCTCTCTCTCTCTCTCTCTCTCTCTCTCTCTCTTATTTTTCACTTGCAAATTGTTGAATTCATCGATTGTGTGATCAATACGTTGGATAAATTTTTTATAAACCTTTTGATAGAGGTTTTGTTGAGGTGATCACAATGAACTAGATTGTGTTTGGATTTGAAGATCAAAATAACCATACATATTTCCAAACAAAATTGATTGGATACAAGGTGTTCGATAATTTGACTCAATAGTATTTTTGTGTGTTTTATCATTGGAAATAGTCTCTACTTGTAGCATTGAATTCAATTGATTGTGATTGAGAGTTTTATGATTAATTTTTTGTCATTCTCATCACTTTGATTCAATATACGCATATCTGAGTTTTTCGATAGCGATTCGGTTAGACCATTCGATCTGGCTCACTTTTGTTGTGCCATAAATTTTTTTAAATAATTTTTTTTTCATGTTTTAAACTTGGGATATATTCACGCCCCCTAGATCGTTTCCTATCTTCTGACAAAGAATAATTTGATTTGATGAGTAAAATATTTAGAAATACTATTTTAATGGGTTAATCTTATTTTCCTGATTATTTCAACCTTAAAATAAATTTACCTCTTTTATCAAGATGTCTTGATCAATATTTCCCAAAAGGGAAGACACAAAAATGGTGTATCCTCCTCCACACATCTTTGGATGCAAAAGTTGGTAAAACCACAAAATGAATAAGTCTATTACAAACATATTCATTCAACTGATCACTAAGGATCATATATCTTAAGATATTCTCAAATGATTTGCTTTGATCACAATGGTTGACATTTTCCAGCATCATTTTATCCTCGGATCAAAGAATTCATAAATATTTTATAATTTATAAGTATACCATGCTTTTCACAGTTTCATTAATAATCGTCAAAACTCTATGCTACAAAGCATACCTGCAAAACACTAAGGTTTCATATTCGGTGCCCACGTCTTCTTGGCTCCAGATGCATTAGTCAAAGAAGATCTAAGGTTTTTACCTTTAGATCCTTTTAATTTATCAAAACAAGAGTGTTCTAAGTGTATTATTATCTTATAGTGTATGCATTTATGAACTAGACGTGTTTTCCTTTTGATATACATATTTCCTAGGTTTTCTATCTCTTTAAAACCGATTCCATTTCTATTTAGGGAAAGATTTTGATTGGATAGAATTAGGTCAAGCTTTTATTTTCCCTGGGTAAACTTTCATAAGGTTTCTTAAAGCCTAGTTACTTATTTTATAAGAGAGTCACACCACTTATATTCTTCTTTCGAGTTTCTAAGCCTGGTTATCTCTATTTTGAAAGAATAGTTTATTTCCTTAAGATATCTTGGGATTCCTTGAGACCTAGGATACGCTCTCTTATTTTATTATTTTCCTCAACTACTTGACCACTTATTCTAAACAACTATGCATAAGATTGTTTGATACCTAGGATAATATGTCCCACGTAGAACTCCTTTAGGCATATTTCATCTTCTTCGTTGGAAGAAGATATTTCCATATTTCTCCCAAAGGTTGAAGTTTCTCCTCCTCTTCTCCGTTCGAGTATTGAAGAAACTTCTTCATATTCTTTGTTATTACTTGAACAAGAGGGTCCTTCATAGGATGTTGAGTATTTCGAGGATCGTTCAACTACTAAGTATGCTCTTTCGAAGGATTTCACAGGAGTTGTATGATAGGAGTATGGTGAAGTTGATGATTCTTTAGTTTGGATTCCTTCATCCTTTAGTAGTTGAATTGAAGCTAAAATCTCATTCTTTCATGATTTTTCTTAAAATTCATGAAGGTCCCCATCTTTTTATTTAAGAGTTGGATTAAATTTCCAATTCTTAATTCTTAGATATTTGTTATTAATATAGTTCTCAACAAAGTTTCCAATATTTCTAAGTTTATAAAAACATCCATGATGGATATCATTATCTTCTTCGCCTCGTGTGTTCATCTTCTCTTGTTCGATACTTGAAAAAACTCCATATATCCTTTCAAGAGTCTCCCACATTTCCTTAACAGTTTTACAATGAAGAACATCATAAAGTTTACTATAATCTAGAGACATAATTATAAGGTTCTTTATTTTAAGATATTTCCCTATCTTTCTCTTTTCTTCTTCGGTCTAAAGGGAATAGGGTTTATATCTACTTCATCATTTTCTTGATGAGTAGCGTAAGCCGGACCATTGACTATAGTTTTCTACAAATCATGATTTATGTTTTAAAGAAATATTATAAACCTAACTTACTAAATATTAAATAAAATATCATTAAAAGGTGGTGGTGTATTTCAATGATCTCTTGTCAGAAGTCATCTTCCTCCTAAAACGAGTAGTCCTTAAACAGAAGTTAGGATTTGATGCCACTTGTTGGACTTGAGACTCCACATACTGGGGGGGATTATACGGTTTAGAAAAACTTTGTTTTGAAAATCTTTGGAAAATAAAATTAGAGTTTAAAACATTTTTGAAAACTTAGCAGCGAAAAAGTGAAAAGTGAAAAATAAAATGTGAAGTTTAAAAGAGTTAAGAGAAATAGATAAACACCTTGATATGTAAAGGTTCAGTCAAACAAGAAAATGACCATACTCCTCTCCCTAACCATTGATCTTAAGAATATCCAATAAACGTTGAGAGTTTTTAGAAGGTAAGAATCATGAACCCCCTTATACAAGGAAATGATGGTTGACCTCCAACCAAATATTACAAGACTTTATGATATAGCAGTTTAAGTCTTCTCTTCCCAACATTGAATATAGGTGGACGGTCCTTTCTTCACAATCAAGAACCTTGAAGTGGTTAGTCTTCAAGTTCCTTAACCCTTGCAAGATTTTATATGGGTTGCGATCATGAACCTTAAACATTGGTTTAGAAAAACTTTGTTTTGAAAATCTTTGGAAAATAAAATTATAGTTTAAAACATTTTTGAAAACTTAACAGCGAAAAAGTGAAAAGTGAAAAATAAAATATGAAATTTAATAGAGTTAAGAGAAATAGATGAACACCTTGATATATAAAGGTTCTGTCAAACAAGAAAATGACCATACTCCTCTCCCTAACCATTTATCTTGAGAATATCCAATAAACGTTGAGAGTTTTTAGTAGGTAAGACTCATGAACCCCCTTATACAAGGAAATGATGGTTGACCTCCAACCAAATATTACAAGACTTTACGATATAGAAGTTTAAGTCTTCTCTTCCCAACATTGAATCTAGGTGGCCAGTCCTTTCTTCACAATCAAGATCCTTGAAGTGGTTACTCTTCAAGTTCCTTAACCCTTGCAAGATTTTATATGGGTTGGAATCATGAACCTTAAACATTGGTTTAGAAAAACTTTGTTTTGGAAATATTTGGAAAATAAAATTAGACTTTAAAACATTTTTGAAAACTTAACAGCGAAAAAGTGAAAAGTGAAAAATAAAATGTGAAATTTAATAAAGTTAAGAGAAATAGATGAACACCTTGATATATAAAGGTTCAGTTAAACAAGAAAATGACCATACTCCTCTCCCTAACCATTTATCTTGAGAATATCCAATAAACGTTGAGAGTTTTTAGTAGGTAAGACTCATGAACCCCCTTATACAAGGAAATGATGGTTTACCTCCAATCAAATATTACAAGACTTTACAATATAGCAGTTTAAGTTTTCTCTTCCCATCATTGAATCTACGTGGCCAGTCCTTTCTTCACAATCAAGAACCTTGGAGTGGTTAGTCTTCAATTTCCTTAAACCTTGCAAAAATTTATATGGCTTGCGATCATGAACCTTAAACATTGGTTTTACATGGGATAACAAGTAACATGTGAGATTTTAACACCATAATGATCTCGAACCTATGAAGCTTTCAATATCGGGCTAACCTTTAACTTATCTTGGTTTTAATATCAGGCTGACTAAGAACCTAAGAGATTTTATCATGGGGTGATCTCCAACCTAAACTAGGACTGAATCACACAAACCAAAGCTTTTAGTGGGTTTAGCTTCCAACCCAAGTAAATAACTAAATGGATAATATTCAACCAAGGCGTATACAAAATATCCCCTTGATGAATTTACAATTATACTCCTTCCATAATTACAATTATATCCTCACACACAAAAGTACTTAGGCTAGGACATTAATGAGAGAAAGTTAAATAAAACTTTAGAGAGAGAGAAGTGATACATATATATATATATATATATATATATATATATATATATATATATATATATATATATATATATATATATATATATATAGAGAGAGAGAGAGAGAGAGAGAGAGAGAGAGAGCGAGAGAGAGAGAGATGTCCAAACACAATTTTGGATGAAATGAAATGAGAAAAGGGACCTATATTTATAGGTGTAGCGATAAATTCATGACCATCAAGTTATGGATGAACTTGACGTCAAGAAAACCAGAGTCGCCACCGTGATTTTGTTATTTCCATGGGAAAAGGGAAAAGTACGACCAAAAGACAAAGATAAGAAGTTTTCAAATCAAAACTAATAAAATGCCGAAGATTACAGCTAATGGGGTTGGTTACATAGAGGGAAGGTGTTAGCACCCAAAGTGTCCTAAGTACTCCTACGGAACCCTTTTTGTGTGCACATGTTTTTGGGTATAAATGATGTTTGAGAAAATATAGAGTGTGGGGATGAGAAAAGAATTTATTTATTATATTTTTGTATTTGACAAGACCTTCGGTCTTGTGCCTACGTACCAACATAAAAATGAGGGATAAAAACCTCATAGTTCGTGGTAAAAATTTCAAATAAGTTGGTGAATTGATTTTAACAAAAATTAGTAAGAAGGCACAAAAGGCCAAAGTTTTTGAATGGGGTTGTTAATTCTTTTTGTCTTTTGAAATTTAAGTCAATATAGTTAAGTTCATTCACAAGTTTGATTAAGAAAAGATTTTTAAAATTCATTGGCATACGGCCAAAGTTTCTAATTATTAAAACATGTCTAAGTTTGAAATCACAAGTAAAGAAAGTTTTTGAAAGGAGGGAGATGTTTTGAAATTTAAGAAGTGGGAGGAGATGAAGACACTATCCTAATTAAAAATTTAAAAGTTAAGAGTTGAAAAGATCTTACCAATGGGATGCAACCCAATAGACAAGAATGTCATATAGAAACCCATTTTCCTTTGGACTTTGATCAAGCAATAAGCAATAAGCAATGAGCAATATCCAGACATCATAAAGATCAAGGCATCAAATAAAGATAGCCACATCCATGCAAGCATTCCAGTAGCTAGCAGTCTTCATTGTCTTCCCATGTATCAGATGAAATATTCCTTGATCAACTCAGAACAAAACATCAGACAAAGATCATAACAAAGTAACAATTAGGAAGAGACAAGATAGCAGATGAAGTAAAGAGATCCAAAGTCTTACATCATATGAAAGTCACTGTCAAGGATAGATCAGTCTCAAATGTTGGCATTGGCCAAGTCGTTTAGAATAGGGAAATTGCCTAATTTTAAGTCCAGAGCTCAGATCAAGTCCCAACAGTCCACCAAATGTTTTTTTAGGGTTTTTCTTGTTATTAAATGTTTTAAGGTCCTAAGACCACAAACAAAATCAAAAGCAAGCAAACAATATATACAATCACAAGATATGGCTCAAATGAGCAAAGTGAAAAAGGACTGAAACATAAACAAGTTTTATGAAATGTAAATTCCAATGAATGCTAAATGACTGAAAATTAAAATTTGCATAAAGTAAATGGCTTGAAAGCAAAATCATAATGAATAAAGGTTAGTCAATGGTTAGTCAAAAGTTAGTGTTGAGTTTTAATTGATCAAGTCATTCTTTGGAGAACACTCAACCATTCTTTCACAAGTATGGATACTAACAATTGATCAAGCCATGAAGAATGAGATACTTACAATCTCATTTACTACAATGTTATGCCTTAAGGGTCAAATTTAGCTCTATGTTAAGCAATCATAATTGGACTTATGTAGAAGTCATAGCTATCTGAGGTCAGGCAATAAAAATATAGGTGTTAATTCATGTTAGAGATTTTGTACAAAGAACCAAACTCCTAAAACATACCACACACTAAAAGAAAACAGGAGGGACCTATCTCATTCATACTTGTATTGATTCATCTGACACAAGGTCATTGATGAATCAATTAGCATTTAGACATTAGAGATTTCATTGGTCAAATGAGGGAATGGGAAAGAATAGGGATGAAGATGAAGAGGGAAAGGGAAGTAGAAACACAAATCGATCATGAGAGGAATTTCATCTGATCAAAACCATCCATTCATTTTGGGAGATGAAATGTACATTTCATTAATCCCCTAAATCCAATGGCTTTGATCCAATAAAAGTCAAATCAACCATGACCAAGGCCCAAACAGAAAGTCAAACATCACAAGACCATAAAAATGGCTCGACATAATTTTTAAACATTTAATCAATTAAAATCAATTTAAAAATGAATTAAAATACATTTTAATATGATCATAACCTCCAATCCCTTCAAAACACCAAATAAATTACCAAGGGATTCATCTTAGGTCAAACAAGGTCAAAGGACCTTAGACAAAAAATTTCATGATCTTTAAAAAGTCAGGAGTATTTTTAAACAATTAAAAATATGCACAAAAACACTTAATTCATGAAAATACCAAAATCAATCCAATAAATAATTTTAATTCAGAATATGGAATAGAAAAATATTTTAATTTTTTTGGTGAAGGTCCCATATTTTTTGGATTTATTATGAATTAAATAAAATAAAGCAATTAAATGAAAAGTCATAAAATATGAAAAATCAGGGGCCATCAGATCTCTCTTAATAATCGAGGTGGTAGATATGATGGCCAAGCGTGTGCTTCCATCATGTTCTGCAGTCAACGCGTGTACACTGGTGGTAATCAGGAAGGAGGGTCAGGGTTAAAACATTTTGAATGGATCAAAGGGTTGGGAACACGCCAACACACCACTACAGCTAGGGCTCCGGTCATCTTCTCCGGTGGACCTCACCGGACTGGATGACCACCAACCATCACCAAAATGAAAAACAAGAACATGATTTTAAAGGAAAAATGCTCAGGAGCTCGAATTTGGCCTCAATTTCTTTCAATTCCAAGTATATTGAAAGATACATGGATTTAAATTTTGAGGATCATGAACTGAGTTGCTTCAATTTGACCTCAAAGCAACTGAATCTTGTTGCCTACATTGATAAGACTTCAGCAAACCAACAATCAATCAAAATAGATGAGAAATGAGGGATAATCGAAGAAGAGAGGTTTCTGAAATATCACATTCGGGGAGCTTCAAATCAACTTGATCTTGCTTCCAATTTGGCTTGGCTTGACTCTAGAAGCTTGCAGGAAGTGAAATTGATCAAAGAGAGGCTTGGGTTCTTGGAGTTTCAATTCAAAACAAGAGGAGATTAGAAACTCGATTTCAAGTGAAATTTTCAAGTTTATCCTTTAATGGAGGTTAGGGAAGCAATGGTTTAAAGCTTGGGCAAGCATGGTCCTACTTATGATCACCAAGGACATGTATTTATAGAGTTTTGTATTGCTTTTTACAGACTTGAAAGTTTTGCCAAAATTGGAAAGGTTAGCGCATGCTTGCATGGGCGTGTGATAGGCCCATGAGATGATTGGAATAGGTCCACAAATGATCATGAATGATGTTGAAAGCTTAACATGAGGCCATCAAATTGTACTTGAGAAATGATCATGTGATTCATCCAAATGAGACCATGAAGAGTAACCATGCGCAAGTCATTCAAATCTTGTCCAAATGAGGTGATCTTGGACTTTTGGGAAAGGTGACATCAAGGGAACAACTTTGATGTTGAATACGTTTCCATTTGAAGCTTGGCTCATGATGAATTTTGAGGTGGAAGTTTGAGAAATCAAACACAATTGAATTTTTTTCTAAGTACCAAGTCAAATATCCATTGAGGGAGTTATTCATTTTAGAAGTTTCAAAAGGAAATGGTTCCTTCATAAAAGTTTTAGATCTTTCAATCCTATTCAATTTGGTAAGAAATTTGATCTCATTTGGATTTGCATTGAGGGAGTTATTCATTTTAGAAGTTGAGTAAAATTGCCTGTTCAATGGTAATGTCCCAAAATGACCTATAATGTTTCCTCTTGGCACATTCCCTTGCAAGATGAATTTGACATTTATCAAAGAATTAAACTTGGAGAAGACATCTTTAAATTGATCATGAAACTTGTATTTCCTTCATCTCATATAAATTGGGCAAGGTATGGTCCTTGGAAGTTGACCTCCTAACTAGGGCACAGACAAAATGACCTATAATATTTCGCCATAAAAAATGACTTTCCAAGCAAAACTAGATCTTGATGTCAACATGAAAGTTGTTTCAAATTTCATAAGGAGTAGTGTTTCTCTTGGAATCATTTTCGTATGACAAACGTTGTAGGCAATAGGGTCTAGTGAACGCCAGTTTTGACTAGTTGACTTTCTCTGGTCAACCTTTTTTAACTAACTTGCAAACTTGAAGTTCTCTTAATCTTTTGGACTCATGGAGTATAATATATGCATAATATGATGTGAAATGAAGTATCCCTTGATGTATTGGTCCAATTTTTTGAAGAAACTTGTTGAGGAAGTCACATAAGATACCTAGATGAATTAGGGTTTCCAATGCAAACTAGCTTCAAACTCTTTATGAATTCTTGATCCAAATGATAAATGAAGAACATGGGGATCCATATATGATGTCTAGAACCATTATGAACCATTTTTTGATTGATCTTCTTGCACTGAGGGTCTTAAATCCTAGTTGTGAGCTTGATGAGCCATTGGTGGATGCACACACTACCTACAAAAGAAACAAAGCTATACATAGACATATTTTTGGTATTTTGGTTAGTAAGCAAAGAAAAATTAAGGTATGATACAATCAAATGTGCTTGGTGATCTCTCATAATGCAACCCCAATGAATGAGGGGTAAGGAGGTTGCCAAGGTGTGATCCTAAAGCCAATGCATATGATGAGATAACATGAGGGATCTTAGGGTCAAAATTAGGGTCTTACAGTTGCCCCTATTTAAGGACATTGTAATTTAGGATGTGAAGGTTAAAATCTTCGTATCAACTCAATATAATGGACTTAAATAACAACGTCGAGAAACAAATTTTGGTCCCTAAGAGACCTCATGATGCATATGATACGTATGTAAAAATAATCTTTGTGGGGAATATATTGCAAAAAAGGAAAAGAATCCGGAGAGACTGAAAATCCACATGAGCATAATGAATTCCATAAATTATACTCAATAGGGAGACAAATACTCTAGGAATAAAAATATATGCGTATGCCAGGCTACAACTTGAAAACTGTTGGAGGCACGAGGGATTTTCCATGAAAAAAAATCAATGGAAGGACTCGACCTGGGGATAAGGTTATCTGCAGGGGGTGGCGACTTCACTGAGGAAATACGTGCTCAAACTCAAATGGGGAAGAATGAACTTCAACATAGGAGTAAAAGAGATGTATTATCTACTACCGGTTACTGGGTAGAAGATCAATACACTTAGACATAGGGGCATCCGTTATCGGTTAGGGTAAACATATCAAGGATGACTCGCTGAGGAAATGAGGTGTATTCATTACCAGTTATTGGGTAAGAATAACCTACTAGGGAGAGAAAAAGTCAAATAGGATTTACAATTATCAGTTACTGGGTAGAAAACCAAAAAAAGAGTATCTGTCACTGGTTAAAGTGAATATATCAAGGATAAACTCAAAGGAATAATATTTGTCATCGGTTAGGATGAACATATCAAGGTTAGACCCCCTGGGGAAAGAGGAAGAATATCTGTTACCTGTTAGGGTAAACATATCAAGGATAAACTGTCGGGGAGAAATAGGAATTACAACTACCAATTACTGGGTAGAAGACCAAAAAGAGAGAGTATCTATCAACAATTAGGATGAACATATCAAGGATAGACTCAGCAGAGGAAATGGGATTTACAACCACCGGTTACTGGGCACAAGACCACAAAAAGAGAAAATTCGTCACTGGTTAAAGTGGACATATCAAGGGTTAACTATGAGGGGAAAAGTAGGATTTATATCCACCATTTACTGGGTAGAATACCACAAAGAGGAGAAAATCCGTGACTGGTTAGAGTGAACATATCAAGGATTGACTCTCTGGTGAATGAAATCAGGGATTACTACTACCTTTTTACTGGGTAGAAAACCAAAAAGGAAGAATATTTGTCAACAGTCAAGATGAACATATCAATGATAGACTTACCGGGGAAACGTGAAAATGAATCCCCTAGAGAAAATAAAGGAAGTCTATCACACTTTACCGGGTATTGGAAAAAAGTAATGTACCCAATATCAAGACGAATATTACCGGTTACTGGATAATAGACTCTTGGATACCAAAAGATCGATCTAGGTAAGAACTAGAAAGGAACGGCCAATTAAAGACTCAACCCGGTGAGGATATAACTCAAGGGGGAGTGGTTCCATCCAGATAATAAGCTGGGAAGGAAACTGAAATAATAATCATCCACGAGGAAACAACTCAGTGGGGAATAAGAAAGGATAAACTCTTTTTGCTTAAGGGGTTGACACTCTATAATTGAGGAAGTACAGACACGCCAAATTTGCATGGAAAATAATATCACCAAAGCAAGAGATCAAAAGGAAAATCAATGCGATAAAATTCACAATGAGATTTTTGATGTTGTGTTTTATGCATGAATATGCATGTATATGGTTATGATTATGCTGACAAAGCAGAACCAAGGATACAAATATCGAAGATTTGAATCATCACTACAAAACACTTGGCTAATCTCAACAAGATGGAATCACCAACTAGAGAAAATGCTAGGGACTAAAATAAATCATCTAGCTCCGAATAAATCAACTCTGGTTGGGGAAAAACATAGAGAACATGCTTCCAACCAAACCATGGCAAACTCCACAGGGAGAAGAGAGCACTGTTGAAGGATGATCAACCCCTCATGCCGAGGATAGGTAAGGATCTGTTGAGGATCTAAATAAGTCAACACTACAGGTAATTTTTAAATCAACACCATGCCAAATGGGAAACAACCCTGTAGGGGATAAAAATCAAATATTGCTCAGAATCAAATACTGTCGGGAAAGAGGGAACTTCTATCTGAATATGAACTCTATTGGGGAATACCAGAGATAAATTTCTGAATGAGGAATTGAGCAACTACTGGGGATGCTGTGACAAAGACCGTCACACTCCTAAATGATCATAAAATTCTTCTTGGAAATTAAGAAATAAACTAATTCCAAGGCAAAGATAACCGGATCTGACTCACCCAAGGGAGAAACTGTCGCGGTTATGCAACACAATCAAATGCAAATGAGGATCTGGAAACCAAATAAAAGGTTCTAGTTACCCGTTGTTCAATAATCAAATCACAAACTGAGGAATGAAAAGCATGGACACCTCGGCTGGGGAATATGAATTTATAAATGGGACCAATCATAAGCTTAACCGACGATGAGACCCACCAACTCTACTGGAGATGAGAAAAATACTTGGGGAGAAACTCATCAACCAAGATGGGAATAAATGACGAACTGTTGGGGATGACCAACAATGCTTCACACTTCAAGACTTTCCTGTTCTTAGATTGTTGTTGACATTCCTTGCTGAAATCGATTGTTCTTAAAGTGAATGCTTTTATTATTTTAATAAAAATAATTGTTCATTAACTTATTTCAAAATTATCATCAGAAAAATTCATTTTTATTTAACAGAAGTAAATAAGATTATAAATAATTGGATAAAAGGTCAACTTTATTTAATAGAACGGTAGTCCGCGAATGGCGGGACTCCATGGATCTTTACAAAGTTTGAAAATGGTAATTTACATGGAAAAGGGATACATTGAATATAATGATCACTACTCTCCCTACCAACTTTGAAATCCATTGTGCTCTTGTCTTCGGACGAGAATGATGAACCAGAACCAAATGACTGCTAAAAACTGCTTCTCAGATCAAGAATAACTGGATGCAGTTACTTGCCATAATCCCTAATTTTTGCCTAGATTTCCCCAAGGTGGGGTACTCAATCTACCGGGATAAAATTTCTGTTTTATGTCTCTAACTTTTTCCTGGATTGCCCTTTCGGGTTTTCAATCCATCGAGAAGATCATTTTTTCCTAAGCTTCCCTTTTGGGTTTTCAACCTAGCGAGTTGTTCTTTTCTTTTTAGGAGAAGTATTTCTTGACTGCAACGACATTCATAGGACGAGTAAACTCTTCACCATCCATAGTTGTAATAATCAAAGCGTCGTCTGAAAAAGCTCTCTTCACAACATATAGGCCTTCATAATTAGGAATCTATTTGCTCCTAGCATCGGGTTTGAAAGATAAAATCTTCTTGAGCACGAGGTGATCTTCTCTTAACACACGAGGCTTGACCTTCTTATCAAAAGCTTTCTTCATTCTTTGCTGATATAGCTAACCATGACACATGGCAGTCAATTTCTTCTCTTCAATCAAACTCAGCTGGTCATATCTGATCTGACACCATTCAACTTCAATCTACATGGCTTTCATCAAAACGCATAATGATGGGATCTCAACCTCCGCGGGGAGCATAACTTCCATGCCATAAACGAGAGAGAAAGGGGTTGCCCCTATTGAAGTGCTGATGGATGTACTGTACCCATGCAAAGCAAATGGGAGCATCTCATGCAAATCTTTATAAGGCGCAACCATCTTCTTAATGATATTCTTAATGTTCTTATTTGTAGCTTCAATAGCCTCATTCATCTTGGGTCTGTAGGGAGAAGAATTATGATGTGCAATCTTAAAGTCTTTGCAAAAAGCTTCCGCCATATTATTGTTCAAGTTTGATCCATTATCAGTAATGATCTTACTCATCACACCATAATGGCATATGATTTGATTCTTGATAAACCAGACCACCACTTGCTTGATCACATTCACATACGATGTCGCTTCAACCCACTTTGTGAAGTAGTCAATAGCCACCGGAATGAAACGATGTTCGTTAGAAGCTTTGGGCTCAATCATGCGAATCATATCAATTCCCCACATGGAGAAGGGCCATGGAGAGGAAATGATGTTCAACAGTGTCGGAGGAACATGAATTGTTTCTGCATAAATTTGACACCTGTGGAATTTCTTCATAAACTTGCAACAATCACATTCAGGTAGAAGTTGCCAGCTAATCTTCTCAAACTCTTCTTATCTTTCAACGATGCCCCAAGCGGGTAAATCTGACTTTGGAGGAAACTTTTGATATCAAAATAACATGGATTTTCATCTCTGTCTTCTTCAATAGCAAATACATGAGTTGGCCTATCAAGATGCATCACAATCAAATTAGGAACTTCATTCCAAAAATTCACAACAATCATAGATGCCAAGGTTGCAAGAGCATCTTCCATCCGATTTTCATCTCGAGTGATATGATGAAACTCAACCTTTGTAAAGAAAGTTGATATCCTCCTCGCATAGTCTCTATACGATATTAAAATGGGTTAGTTTGTCTCCCATTCACCTTTGATATGATTCACAACCAAAGTTGAATCTCCATAGACGTCAAGATATTTGATTCTGAGATCAATGGCCTCTTCAAGCCCCATAATGCAAGCTTCATACTTAGCCATATTATTTGTACATTTAAAGGTCAATCTAGCTGTAAACGGAAAATGAGTGCCTTGAGGAGTAATAATCATTGCCCCAATTCGATTACCATATGAATTAACAGCTCCATCAAATACCATGCCCCAACGGGAACCAGGCTCGGGCCCTTCTTCAAGCAATGGTTCATCATAGTCTTACATCTTCAAGTACAAAATCTCTTCGTCAGGAAAGTCATATTGCATTAACTGATAATCTTCAATAGGTTGGTGAGCCAAATGATCAGCCAAGACACTACCTTTAATTGCTTTTTGAGATCAGTACTCAATATCATACTCAGATAACAACAGCTAGCAACAGGCATTCCTCCCGGTTAAAGCAGGCTTCTCAAAAAAGAACTTGATTGGATCCAATTTAGATATCAACCAAGTAGTATGATTCAACATATACTGGCGCAGACGTTTAGCAGCTCAAGCCAATGCGCAACAGGTCTTTTCAAGCATAGAGTACCGAGTCTCATAGTCGGTGAACTTATTACTGAGGTAGTAAATTGTATATTATTTCTTTTCAAATTCATCTTGCTGAGCAAGAAAACATCCCATACTCTCTTCAAGAATAGTCAAATATATGATCAATGGTCTTCCTTCAACAGGCGGATACAGAATCAGAGGCTCAAGCAGATACTCTTTGATACTATCAAAAGCTTTCTGGAAATCTTCGGTCCAATCACAAGACTGATCTTTCCGAAGAAGCTTGAATATAGGTGCACACGTGGCAGTCATGTGTGATATGAATCTTGAGATATAATTCAAGCGGCCAAGAAAACCTCTGACTTGCTTCTCAGTTTTGGTCGCAGGAATCTCTTGCATTACTTTGACCTTGGCAGGATCAACTTCAATACCCCTCTCATTGACAATGAAGCCCAACAACTTACTAGAACGAACACCTAGAGGGCATTTATTGGGATTCAAGCGGAGTTTATATTTCCTCAAATGCTGGAATAACTTCAAAAAATTCTCAACATGCTCTTCTTAGTCACTTGATTTAGCAATCATATCATCAACATAATCTTCAATATCTTTATGCATCATGTCAAGAAAAAGAGTGGTCATAGCTCTCTGGTATGTTGCACCAGCATTCTTTAAACCGAAAGGCATCACTCTATAACAAAACGTTCCCCAGGGTGTAATGAATGTTGTCTTCTCCATATCTTCAGGTGCCATCTTGATTTGATTATAACCGGAAAATCTGTCCATAAATGAAAAGACTTTGAATTTAGTTGTATTGTCTACCAACATATCAATGTGTGGTAGAGGGAAATCATCTTTTGGACTGGCTTTATTCAGATCTCTATAATCAACACACATGCGGACTTTTCCATCCTTCTTCCGAATAGGCACAATATTGGCCACCCACTGCGGATATTCGGAGGTAATAAGAAAATCAGCATCAATTTGTTTTTGCACTTCCTCTTTGATCTTTACTGCCATATTTGGGTGAGCCCTTCTCAAATTCTGCTTGACCGGCGGGCATTCTGGCTTCAACGGAAATCTATGCTCCACAATCTCAGTATCCAAACCAGGCGTGTCTTCATAGGACCAAGAAAACACATCAGAATAATCTCGAAGAAGAACAATCAACTCCGTCTTAGCTTCTGGACACAGTTGAGACCCAATCTTGACTTCCTTCACATCATCATCAGAACCCAAGTTGACTAATTCAATCTTCTCTTTGAACGGCTGAATAACTTTTTCCTCATGCTCAAGTAGACGGGATAACTCATCAGATACTTCTTCATCATCAATCTCTTCCTCTGCTTCAAACACAGGAAAATCAATATTTGGAGAGGGAGTAGGATCATTGTATTCAATGGGTTTGAGAACCAACCTACATAATGATTTGATATTTTTATTTTAGAGAAGTGGAGTGCGAACAAATATTATGCAGATGGAAGATTATTATTTATTTATGTTTTTTTGTGATTACCATTTTCAGAAAAAGCAAAAGGTAAAATAAAACATCATAGATGTGGATGAATAAAATTGTATTTCATTGATGATATTAATAAAAATGTTCAACAATGTTCACTTCTCCCGTAGGCATAGGAGAAGGAGTTTTCTTAAAATAATGGAAAGAAATTGCTAATAACGGTGAATAATAGTAGGAACATCAACAACAACAACCCAATTGTTGTAAGTCTGGCCATGCGTCACAAAGTTGGCGCAAGCTTCGTCTTCATCACCCATGTCCTCAATATGGCAGCTGAGTGTTGATCATTCTTATGAATGAACCCTCCACTGCAGAATACTGGTTGCATAAATTTGACATTGGTGTTGAATGACCCTGGTTGAAATCCTAGCTCTGCCATGTTCTTGTTCTCAGTGACCTCCACAACACAACCCCACTTATCAATACTATCAACCTGAATAGCCTATTGTGCATCTTTCAAATAAGACATGGGTGCCCCGGCTTTCTTTAATTCATCAGCAATGAACAAAGCTTGGAACAGCGTTCCAACTTCCTCCTCAACATCAACATAAGTGAAAGACAACAAATGGCTTACCAATAATGCATTCTCTCCACCAACAACGACAAGCTTATTGTTCTTCACAAATTCCAGCTTTTGGTGTAAAGTAGATGTCACAACTCCAACTTCATGAATCCATGGCCTTCCCAATAAGAAGCTATAGGCCGGGTGAATCCATGAAAGTAATTTGGAAATCACTCGGACCTATCTTCACTAGAAGGTCCACTTCTCCAATGCTAGTTTTACGAGAACCATCAAACGCTTTGACAACTACACCACTGTACCTCATCAGGGCACCTTGGTAGGAGAGTCTTGACAGAGTTGACTTTGGAAATACATTCAATGATGACTCAGTGTCAACCAACACATTGGACAAAGCGTCCTCCTTGCAGTTCATCGAAATATGTAATGCCAAATTGTGATTTCTACCTTCCTCGGGAAGTTCCTCATCATAAAAACTTAGATTATTACAAGAGGTGATGTTGGCAACTATGTGGTCAAACTGATCCACAGTAACGTCATGTTCAACGTAAGCTTGTTCTAACACTTTCTGCAATGCTTCTTTGTGCGCTTCAAAATTCATTAGCAATGATAGCACATAGATCTTTTATGGTGTCTAGAGTAGCTGCTCCACAACATTGAATTCACTTCTTTTAATTAATCTTAACACCTCATCATCATCGTTAGCCTTTAATTTGCTGGATTCACCAGACTAACACATTGGAGCACTAACCGGGTTAATCGCAGGAATCTCTGCCTTCTTACATATTGACACATCTTACATAACCTTCGGAAACATTGGACTGAACACACGACCACTACGGATCACCTTCGCAATGTCTCCAATATTTACCACTGAATCTGCAACTAGTAGAGGAACCTCTTGACCACTCTTTATCATAGTGGCATTGTATTGATATGGCACAGGTTTATCGGATGGATAGAGGATAGGGTTTGATAACCATATAACCAACGGTAATACCGATCTATTGACATTGTTGTTGTTGCTGCTATCAAACTGAATGACTACCCGCTCAAGGGTCTTAAACACCGGTACAATGATATTTACATCATCTCTCATATCCCTTGACTGTTGAATCTAGATTACATTCTCCTCCATCAACTTTTAGATATCTCTCTTAACAATCATACACCCACGGGGGTTCACGCTGCAAATGACACAACCGTCATGGTCATGTTCACAGTCACTGATTAAACAAAGAGTCCTATACATTTCTACTAGAGACCTTCGAATACGTCTCACATCAAAAACTCATAAATTCCCTATACAGTCGTCCACCATGTTGACAAAAGCGTTACCATTAGCAGGAAATAGATTGGCTTTCACATTAGGCGCTTTGTCCTCAAATGACACCATACCATTCTTCACAAGATTTAGAACTTCGTACTTCAACAAATAGTAGTTTTCTATATCAAGACTAGGGGCTCGCTGGTGAATAGCACAACAAAGATTAGGCTTGAACCACCATGATAGTGGCTCAGGAATTTGCGGAGGGTTTCTTCACTGAATCAGATTTTTTAGTACTAGGGATAGGTACAACTCTGCATAAGTCATAGGAATAGGGTCAAAGGAGACCTTCTTCCTCTCAAAGTCATGTGGATGATGATTGTTGTTGTTGTTGTAGTTGGTTCTTTGTTATGGTTGTTATTGATGTTGTTGTTACTGAATTGGAACTGGTTGATTGTTGGAATTGTTGGAAAAAACTAGAATTACTAAAGAAACTTGGTGCTGATGTTGACGGGGTTAAGAACTTTTCTTGACATGAGGCCTTCTCTGCCTCCCCACTGACACTGAATTAGCTTCTCCCTCCTTCCTCTTGGAGAAACTTCCACTGTACTTCTTGCTAGCTGACGCCTCTTCTTAGTCAAACGTTCTTCATGGACTCCTTCTTCTAGCCTCATCCCCATGTTTACCATTTCGATAAAATCATTTGGGGCACTTGCAATCATGCATTCGTAATAAAACAAACTTAGCATTTTCAAGAAGATCTTAGTCATCTCCTTCTCTTCAAGAGGAGGACTTATTTGAGCGACCAATTATCTCCATCTCTGGGCATATTCTTGAATATCTCTTTATCCTTTTGAGATGTAGACCTCAACTGGTCTCTATCAGGCGCCATATCCACGTTGTACTTATACTGCTTGACAAAGGCCTAGCCCAAGTCATTGAACGTATGAATGCTAGCACTGTCCAGACCCATATACCATCTAAGGGAAGCTCCAGTTAAACTGTCTTGGAAATAGTGAATCAAAAGCTGATCATTATCAGTTTGAGTAGACATTTTCATGGCATACATAACAAGATGGCTCAATGGGCAGGTATTCCCTTTATACTTTTCAATGTCTGGAACCTTGAATTTCACTCGGATTTTAAAATTAGGGACCAAGCAGAGTTCAACGGTACTCTTTCCAAACAAGGCTTTCCCTCTCAGAGTCTTCAACTCTTTATGTAGCTCGAGGAATTGATCTTTCATCTCATCCATATTTTCATAGACATCTAGACATTCAGATGGCTTAGAGTGGTAGATAGTTTCCTCAACACGAGGCATAGCGTGAACGACAGGAGGAGGCACAGACATGACCGGGCTAGATGTTGGAAGAGAAACAAATGTGGGTGCATACCCTTCTGGCATAAAATTTGGTGGCATTCCCCAAGGGAATCCAACAGGCATAACAAGAATGGGTTGACTGGCAGCAGCAACAGGAACAGTTGAGGAAATAACCTTAGAAATAACAGTCCTCTAAGGAGGAGGAGTTCCAGGAGATGGTGATGGTTGATTCTGAGCAGCAATTACAGATTCCATTAGAGTTGTCAGTCTGGCGATATCATCCTTTAGCTCTCAGTTTTCCTGCTCTAGATACTCCATTATGTTTGGTTGATTAGCGTGAGTGTTATAACGGTGAGTCAGGTTGGCTGATGCACAGAAGAAGAATTGATAAGACATCTAGCGAAAGAAAACATGTTGTGCAAATGATGCATGAAATGCAGTGCTTTTTGATTGTTTTTTAATTTCAAGGAACATATGAAGTCCTATTTGCAAATATATTTAGAATAATAACAATTCAATTGACCATAAAATCTCTTTTTATTCATAAAATTTGGAAGGATTACACTGAGTACATTTTCAGAAACCAAAGTACAAATACAAGAGAAAAGGAACTTATCATCCTAAGGATCCCTAGCAACTACATCATATGATATGGATATGGGTGCATACTTCCTTCGAATGCGTCGAATCTCGAACTCAAAGGATGTCTTCATCTGAGATTTCTCGAGGACAAGTTCAACAATTATCTTCTTCCAAGCACCGGAAGGTTGAGGCATGCTAGAGGCAACTAAACCTTCTGGCTCTCTCTGTCTCTTCACTACTCGGTCATCAAGAATCTGAATAAGTGCATCCTTGTCTTTCAACTCAAGCTGCAAATCTTCATGCTTTTGGTTCAAAGCATGGAATCGTTCTTCCCACATATCTCTCTCTTGCTTCATCTTGGCAAGTGCGTCTTCCAACTGCTCTACATATTGGTTAGGGAGAGTTGATGGCTCACCCATAACCACAGACATAGATCTTTCCCAAGCATACAAAATCTCCATCTCCAAAGCTGTCATCTTCACCCAAATAATGTAAGCTTCCAAGGCTACACAGTTGCGTGGACCAAGCTTGGATCTTCCCTTCCTATGCATATTATGCCAAGCATGTACCATTATTTGCTTCAAATGTTAGGGATCTTTACCCTCTTGATTAAATAGACCCTCTAACTAAGTGTTATTAGGTTTATCTCTCAAGGGGAACCCAAGTTGACGATGGGCCAATGTTGGGTTATAGTCGATATCTCCTTGCGTACCAATGAGAGGCACATTAGAGAACTTCACCACAACTATCAATAATATCCAAGCTTCCTAATGCAGAATCATACCAAACAATATCGTCATTAGTGAGACACATAAGTCTCTAGGACCATCGTAGACATTGTCGGTTCTCCATGAAAGCAAGCGTCTGAGGCAAGTGCGGAATAAACTACTTGTACAGAAGAGGAACATAACATACAATAGTCTCACCATCTTTAGAATTCCTCAAATGCAAAGAGAAATACATGTCTCCCAACAGAGTCGGAACAGGATTCCCAATCAAGAAAATTCTAATGGCCTTAATATCAACAAAATCGTAAATATTAGGGAACAAGGCTAAGCCATATATGAGCATTACCAAGATAGCCTCAAAAGCATCCATGCAACGGCTTGAGCAAAAACAGTAGCTCTACCAATGAGAAACTCAGAAGTCAACCCAAGAATTCCTCCCTTCTTCACCAAATAAGCATCAATCTCAGATTTCTTCAGATGAAGAGCATCAACTATAATATGAGATCTCGGGATCTCCTCCAATCCACTGAAATGTACTTTGTAGGATACGGGTATACCCGAGAGATGGGCATACTCTTCCAACATGAGCACAAGCTGATAATCTGGAAAATTGAAACACCGGTAGATAGGGTCATAGAACTAAACCCAAACACTCAGAAGTCCTTCAACCACATCAGCAGATAACATAGACAAGAGCTTCATATGATGTTGCTTGAAGTCCAAGGGATCTAATACAAAGGATGACAACTCCTTAGCTCTTCCAAATCAAGACATCTGAAACTGTACTTCTTAGTTTTCCTTCTTCCATAATCCATGGTCTAGAAATATTTGCAATTAAGACCTTAGTTTCCTTGAATTTATTTCTGTAATGAATGTCATGATGCGCATGTATGCATGAATGCAATAATCACACACAAGGGATCACACACATGGCATACAAAAACAAAGGTCAAGGGATGGATCAAGTCATCATTAAGATCAATCATCCATTTTGGTGGATTATGGTTTTCACCTTATCAACACCCAAGTTCCATTTATATTGACAATACTTGATCGGATCAACCAAGAATCAAAGGGTTTTTGTGAGTCACGAGCATGGAGTCGGGTTAAGAATCATCCCAAAGGAGTGTACTAAGGGTAAAACCTGTAGATCATGTTCTATAAAAGTGCCCAGAGTCTAAATCTCATCTATCGGATATTGTAGGTTAAGATGACTGACTCATCAACCCATAATATTCTCAAGAGAAACTCGTCTAAGTGTAGTATCACGTAACAACTATTATCAAGTTTACACTTAAACAGTCTCCGCACTACGTCCTAGAATAGGCTAAGGTGGGTTAAATACTCTAGGGTCCTCAGTTTCTTGGACCCCATATTTAGAGAAAGTGATGCCTATCCACAAATAACTTGTGTGATATCAGTAACTCCAAAGAGGTCTCCACTGAGTAGATGGATCTCAAGCCAACTTGTTAAGGACTACTCCACACAAGTTGAACATTACTATACCATTTCCTATCTTAATTGCACTCAAGTTCGGGTTAGAACTTATCTCTCCACTCAGAGATCACCGAGCACAACAAACAGATTATATCACATAAACAATATACAAACATCAAATGTACAAATATATAAACATAAAAAGTAGGCTAAACCCACTGAGGACTACTCCCCAACAGAGTTGCCACTTAATTTCTATAGCGGTAAATTCATGACCATCAAGCTATGGATGAACTTGATGTCAACAAAACCAGAGTCGCCACCGCGCTTTTATTATTTCCAAAGGAAAAGGGAAAAGTACAAACAAAATCCAAGGATAAGAAGTTTTCAAATAAAAACTAATAAAATGCCAGAGATTACAGGTAAGGGGGTAGGTTACACAGAAGGAAGGTGTTAGCATCCAAAGTTTCCTAGGTACTCCTAGGGAGCCCTTTTTGTGTGCATATGTTTTTGTGTATAAATAATGTTTGAGAAAATACAGAGTGTGGGGATGAGAAAAGAATTTATTGATTATATTTTTGTGTTTGACAAGACCTTCAGTCTAATGCCTACATACCAACATAAAAATGAGGGATCAAAACCTCGTAGTTCGTGGTAAAAATTTCAAATAAGTTGGTGAATTTATTTTAACAAAAATTAGTAAGAAGGCACAAAAGGCCAAAGTTTTTGAATGGGGTTGTTAATTCTTTTTTTCTTTTGAAATTTAAGTCAATGTGGTTAAGAAAATATTTTTAAAATGCATTGGCATAAGGCCAAAGTTTCTAATTATTAAAACATGTCTAATTTTGAAATCACAAGCAAAGAAAGTTTTTGAAAGGAGAGAGAGATTTTGAAATTTAATAAGTGGGAGGAGATGAAGACACTATCCTAAGCAAAAATTTAAAAGTTAAGAGTTGAAAAGATCTAACCAATGGGATGCAATCCAACAGACAAAAATGTCATATAGAACCCCATTTTCCTTTGGAATTTGATCAAGCAATAAGCAATAAGCAATGAGCAATATCCAGACATCATAAAGATCAAGGCATCAAATAAAGATATCCATATCCATGCAAGCATTCCAATAGCTAGTAGTCTTCATTGTCTTCCCATGTATCAGATGAAATATTCCTTGATCAACTCAGAACAAAACATCAGACAAATATCATAACAAAGTAACAATTAGGCACAGAGACAAGATAGTGGATGAAGTAAAGAGATCCAAAGTCTTGCATAATATGAAAGTCACTGTCAAGGATAGCTCAGTCTCAGATGTTGGCATTGGCCAATTCCTTTAGCATGGGGAAAGTTGTCTAATTCTAAGTCCAGAGCTCAGATCAAGTCCCAACGGTCCACCAAATGTTTTTTAGGGTTTTTCTTGTTATTAAATGATTTAAGGTCCTAAGACCATAAACAAAACCAAAAGCAAGCAAACAATATATACAATCACAAGATATGGCTCAAATGAGCAAAGTGAAAAAGGACTGAAACATAAACAAGTTATATGAAATGTAAATGGAAATGAACGATAAATGATTGAAAATTAAAATTTGCATAAAGTAAATGGCTTGAAGGTAAAAGCATAATGAATAAAAAGTTAGTCAATGGTTAGTCAAAAGTTATTGTTAAGTTTTAATTGATTAAGTCATTCTTTGGAGAACACTCAACCATTCATTCACAAGTATGGATCCTTGAACCAAGACATCATCCATGAGAAGGGCTCCAACTTGGATAATTCAACAAGTATTCCACTAGCTCTAATGAAAGGAAAAAGGTCAAGTCTCCATACAATGCCATGAAGAATGGGAAACTTACAATCTCACTTACTAGAATGCTATTCCTTAAGGGTCAAATTTTGCTCTCTATTAAGCAATCGTAATTGGACTTATGTAGAAGTCACAACTATCTGAGATCGGGCAATAAAAATATAGGTGTTAATGCATGGTAGAGATTTGGTACAAAGAACCAAACTCCTAAAACATACCACACACTAAAAGAAAATGAGAGGGACATATCTCAGTCATACTTGTATTGATTCATCTGACACAATGTCATTGATGAATCAATTAACATTTAGACCTTAGAGATTTCATTGGTCAAATGAGGGAATGAGAAAGAATAGGGATGAAGATGAAGAGAGAAGGGGAAGTAGAAACACAAATTGATCATGAGAGGAATTTCATCTGATCAAAATCATCCATTCATTTCGGGAGATGAAATATACATTTCATCAATCCCATAAATCCAATGGTTTTGATCAAACAAAAGTCAAATCAACCATGACCAAGGCCCAAACTGACATTCAAACATCACAAGATCATAAAAATGGCTCCACATAATTTTTAAACATTTAATCAATTTAAAAATGAATTAAAATACATTTTAATTTGGTTAAAACCTCAAATCCCTTCAAAACACCAACTAAATGGCAAAGGGATTTAGCCTAGGTCAAACAAGGTCAAAGGACTTTAGACAAAAAATTTCATGATTTTTAAAAAGTCAAAAGTATTTTTAAACAATTTAAAATATGCACAAAAACACTTAATTCATGAAAAATACCAAAATCAATCCAAAAATAATTTTAATTCCGAATATGGCAGAGGAAAATATTTAGAATTTATTGGTGAAAGTCCCATATTTTTTGGATTAAAAATGGATTTATTATGAATTAAAAAAAATAAAGCAATTAAATGAAAAATCAGAAAATATGAAAAATCGGGGGCCATCAGATCTCCCTTATTAATTGAGGTGGCAGATATGATGGCCAAGCGTGCACTTCCATCATGTTCTGCAGTCAACGCGTGTACACGTGTGGTAATCAGAAAGGAGGGTCAGGATTAAAACGTTTTGAATGGATCAAAGGGTTGGGAACACACCAACACACCACCAGAGCTAGGGTTCCGGTGGACCTCACTGGACTGGATGACCACTAACCATCCGCAAAATGAAAAACAAGGACCTGATTTTAAAGGAAAATGCTCAGGAGCTCAAATATGGCCTCAATTTCTTCCAATTCCAAGTATATTGAAAGATACATGGATTTGAATTTTAAGGATCATGAACTGAGTTGCTTCGATTTGACCTCAAAGCAACTCAATCTTGTTGCCTACATTGGTAAGACTTCAGCAAACCAACAATAAATCAAAATAGATGAGAAATGAGGGAGAATTGAAGAAGATATGTTTCTGAAATCTCACCTTCGGGGAGCTTCAAATCAGGTTGATCTTGCTTCCAATTTGGCTTGGCTTGACTCTAGAGCTTGCAGGAAGTGAAATTGATCAAAGAGAGGCTTGGATTATTGGAGTTTCAATCTCAAAACAGAAGGAGATTTGAAACTCGATTTTAAGTGAAATCTTCAAGTTTATCCTTTAATAGAGGTTAGGGAAGAAATGGTTCAAAGCTTGGGCAAGCATGGTCCTCCTTCTGATCACCAAGGACATGTATTTATAGGGTTTTGCATTTCTTTTCACACACTTGAAAATTGGACCAAAATTGGAAAGGTTAGTGCATGCTTGCATGGGTGTGTGATAGGCCCATTAGATGATTGGAATAGGTCCACGAATGGTGCTGAAAGCTTAACATGAGGCCATGCAATTGTACTTGAGAAATGATCATGTGATTAATCCAAATGGGACCATGAAGAGTAGTCATGCGCAAGTCATTGAACGATTGTCCAAGTGAGGTGATCTTTGACTTTTTGAAAATGTGACATCAAGGGGAACAACTTTGATATTGAACTCTTTTCCATTTGAAGCTTGGATCATGATGAATTTTGAGGTGTAAGTTTGAGAAATCAAACATAATTGAAAATTTTCTAAGTACCAAATCAAATATCCACTTCTTCCACCTTGAATAAAGTTGGCTATGAGTTTCCAATGGAAATGGTTCCTTCATAAAAGTTGTATCTCTTTCAATCCTCTTCAATTTGGTCATAAATTTTACCTCATTTCGATTTGGCATGAGGAAGTTATGCATTTTAGAAGTTGAGAAAAATTGCTTGTTCAATGGTAATGGCCCAAGATGACCTATAATGTTTCCTCTTGGAACATTCACTTTAAAGTTGAATTTGTCATTTCTCAAAGAATAAAAGTAAGAGAGTACATATTGAAGTCGATCTTGAAACTTGAATGGCCTTCATATCATAAAAATTGAGCAAGTTATGGTCCTTGGAAGTTGACCTCCTAACTAGGGCATAGACAAAATGACATATAATATTTCACCATAAAAAATGACTTTCCAAGGAAAACTAGCTATTGATGCCAACATGAAAGTTGTTTGAAATGTCATAAAGAGTAACGTTTCTCTTTGAATAATTTTCATATGACAAGAATTGTAGGAGATAGGGTCTAGCAAACACTAGTTTTGACCAGTTGACTTTCTCTGGTCAACCTTTTTGAACCAACTTGCAAACTTGAAGTTCTCTCGATCTTTTTAACTCATGGAGGATAATATATGCATAATATGGTGTGAAATGAAGTATACCTTGATGTATTAGGCCAAATAATTAAGAAACTTGCTAAGGAAGTCACGCAAGATACCTAAATGAATTAGGGTTTCCAATGCAAACTAGTTTCAAACTCTTGATGAATTCTTGATCCAAATGACAAATGAAGAACATGGGGATCCATATATGATGCTTGAACCATTGTGAACCATTTCCTGATTGATCTTCTTGCACTGAGGGTCTCAAACCCTAGTTGTGAGCTTGATGAGGCATTGGTGGATGCACACACTACCTACAAAAGAAACAAAGTTATACATAGACATATTTTTGGTATTTTTGTTAGTAAGCAAAGTAAAATAAAGTTATGATACAATCAAATGTGCTTGGTGATCTCTCCCAATGCAAACCCAATGAATGAGAGGTAAGGAGGACACCAAGGTGTGATCCTAAAGCCAATGCATATGATGAGATAGCATGAGGGATCTTAGGGTCAAAATTAGGGTCTTACAATAGGCTAGAGGTTGGCTCAAAATGAAATTCCAATAAACCTTTTTATGACATTCTAATTGATTGGAACATATTCACAATCAATTAGAAGTTTTAAATACAATCGATTTTAAGTTTATAAGAGGAAGGAGAAGATATATAGTCGTTACACATCATTAAGGTGTTATCCCAATCACTTATGGCTCGATTTTACATTGATCTAATTGATTAGACAATTGTCTCGATTGATTAAATAATTCAAGATTTTACCTATAGCTATTTTGATAGTTCCTATTTCATCTGGCACAACTTCAAATTTTTGAAGGTATTTTATTTGGTAACAATGTTTTGAAGATACTTGTGTGTGTGTGTGTGTGTGTGTGTGTGTATGTGTGTGTGTGTGTGTGTGTGTGTGTGTGTGTGTGTGTGTGTGAGTGAGTGTGTGTGTGTGTGTGTGTGTGTGTGTATCCTTTTAGCTATGTGCTTTTATAATAAAGCCTTTATGCTTTGCAATAGGCTCACTAACTACTAAATTAGGAGGTTCTCTGATACTTCAAGACTTGCTAGATGCTTTCTCTTTTGTGGATACTTGCTTTAGAAGCTTGAGATGAGGCTTTAGATTACATTCTATTTGATTTCCATGATAGGATAGTTAAGTTCATCTCACCCTACTGATAAGGTTTGCAGCTTTATCCGCTTAACCATTCATGCTTGACTTATCATAAGACATTAGTTGTCATCATAAAAAGTTGATGTCCTTGTTCAAAGCATATCACGTGCAAAACAAGGTTCCACAAAAGTTAGGCTCTAATGACACTCTTTAATCAAGTGACTATTATTATTAAGAACATTTTGATTAAATTCATTCATTTTAGAGAGAAAATACGAGGCATCAGAATAACAGAAGAGAGATAAAACATCTGAATAAATAAATAACAAATAAAGTAGACGAGGGATAGAAAGATCACACTAGAGAATTATACTAGTTCGGCCCAACAATTTATCTTACTCTAATCCCCAAGAGTTACCTTGAAATTTCCACTAAAATCAAAATTGAACTTTTCACATGATCAACCCAAATAATCTTTCACAACAATTTAAGATTTTGCATGCATCAAACCAAAATCATTTCATCAACGAACATAGATTTTATACTATCTCACCTCAATAACCTTTGAAGCTAGCCGGAATATACTCGAACGTATTACACGATCGAACATATAACAGATTCGCCATCGAACTTTATTCATCCCAAAAGAGGGAAGGGAAAATATAAATAAAACCCAAGGGGAAAGAGAAACGGGTAAGGAAGTTGGTTATGCGAGGGGAAGGTATTAGCACCTCTCACATCTGTTGTACTCAACAGGAACCATTTTGATTTCTCTTGCTTGGATGGGTGTTGTTATCTTCGTGTACTTGAAAAATAGAAAATGGGTTAGGAAAAGAGTGCTCGAGGAGGATTAGGGCCCTCATGCCTACGTATTCTCATAGTGCAATGAGAAAGTCAGAGTCTCGTAGTTCTTGGAATCAGAGAAAGAAATGGGGGAAAAGAAAGAAAAGTGCTCGGCAAGGATTCACATCCTCGTGCCTATGTATCCTCATAGTGCAATAAGAGAGTCAGAGCCCCTTAGTTCGGAGGACTAAGACTGAAAGAAATATAGATTGAGGTGGTGTTTAAACCGGAAAAGGCTAGAAACTGAAGTAGTGTTTAAACCAAAAGGAGGGCTTTCCTAAGCAACTAGGACTAACAAGGCAAGGGGAAGAAAGCAGGAACTTGTTAAAGCATGGGACTAACATGAAAAGGATCTTACCAAAGCATGAGACTAACATGGTAAGGGCAAAAAGAGCATGAACTTATCAAATCATGGGACTAACATGACAAGGATCTTACCAAATCATGAGACTAACATGGTAAGGGGAAAAAGAGCAGGAACTTGTTAAAGCATGGGAAAAACATGACAAGGATCTTACCAAAGCATGGGACTAACATGGCAAGGGATAAAAAGAAGGTCCTTGTCAAAGCATGTGACTAACATGAAAAGGATCTTACCAAAGCACGAGACTAACATGGTAAGGGAAAAAAGAGCAAGAACTTGTCAAAGCATGTGACTAACATGACAAGGATCTTACCAAATCATGGGACTAACATGGTAAGGAAAAAATAACAACAACCTATTAAAGTATGGGACTAATATGACAAGATCTTACCAAATCATGGGACTAACATGGTAAGAGAAAAATGAGCAGGAACTTGTCAAAACATGGGACTAACATGACAAGGATCTGATCAAACCATGGGACTAACATGGTAAGGTAAAAACAAGGCATGGTGTCAAAACCAAGAAAAGGGTGTATAACCATGAAGGTGTTAACCCGAATTATGGTGTTTAAACCAAAGAGGAACTTGAGATGGTCTTTAAACCGGAAAGGAAAGTGGTGTTTAAATGGGAAAAAAGGGTGTATAACCATAAAGGTATCAACCCAAATTATGGTGTCATAATCAAGAACAGAAAGATAAAAGTGGTGTCAAAACCAAGAAAGGTGTATATAACCAAGAAGGTGTTAACCCAAAGTTGTGGTGTCAAAACCAAGAAAGGAACTTGAGATGGTGAGCCACAAGGCTAGCTGCAGACTTGACAGTGAATTGACTTGAATTGTACTAAAGTCTATGAATATAGGTGAATACTCTAAGCAACTGGCTCATTCATCCCATACCTAAAATATTTAGAATGGGGATAAGGATGCTCCCTCTCACCCATTCTCTATTGCTTAAGGCCCATGGCATGCAATCCTTGTCAATGTCTGACAAGCTATTCAAACAGGTTCTCAAAGATGCTCTGTGGGGATGAGGAAAATGGTTGATGCCTTGAATTGAGCTTGAGGTCTTGTACTTATTGGAAAGCTTGAGATCCAAGGTGGTAGAGACAAGTCACATCAAGTGACCAAGAGACTTATCCTAACTTGATAAAGGCAAAGGGAAAGTGTGAAAAGTCAAAGGATTTAGTTGATCAAATGAAATTTGATCAAGCTAAATCAAAGGAAAGGAGATGGATCATACATAATGCATGATCATATAAAGACTAGCCTAGGCTCTCATTGTTAGGTAGCCCAAGAGTAAGCCACATGTGTGCTAATGTGTGTTACCCTACGCAGATGAATGTGATAAGCATAGGCAATGAACAATAGACAAGATAACAAGATCACAAGTTCAAAAGTTCAACATGTGAATAAGATGTAAGTGATCAAGAGATCAACGAGTCTAAAGTCACTCCAAGTCAAGTATGGGTCTAAGTCCTAAGTCCAAAGTCCAAAGTCTAAAGTCCAAAGTCTTCAAAATCACTCCAAGTCAAGCATGGGTCTTAAGGATCAAGTCTATCCATTTTATCATGTTTTGATTCATTAAGATTATCAAGCAAAATAAACACAAGATAAGAAGCATAAGATGAATAATGTATGAAGTGAGATGATGAATAATGAGACATAACAGTAAATTACATAAATTAAAGGCACAAAAGTAAATTGCATGAAGTAAATGTTAGGGGGTTAGATGTAACAAGTTAGTGATTATAAAAGCAATCAATCTATGTAGTAAACAGGTTAGAGTATTGATACAAAATCAAACCCTCAGGGCTTGAAGCACAATGGTTCAAAACTAAAAAAAGAAAGAAGAGCATCAAAAGGAAAAATGAAAGCAAGCTCAAGTGTTTGAATTAGGATCCACTATCAAGCAAGTCAAGGGACCCAAACATATGGCACAACTTAGGGATGACCTATCACTAACTCAAAGTGTCAAAAATATGATCAAATGATCATCTATCAACATATTGAATTAGAAAAGATTGAATCAACCTAAGAGACAATATATGGATGACTTAAAATCTAGAAGCATTGATCAACCAAGTCAAAAACTCAAGCAAAGTCAAAGGCATGACAAAGTTGAATTAAAAATGAAATGAAAAGGCCTAAAAATGATTTTAAAAGGGAAATTAAAGAGAAAATTCCAAACCATCATCAAAACAATGAATAAATAACCAATAAAATTATACAAAGTCCCAAATATTACAAATGAATAAATCTCAAAAATTGGATGAAAAAATAATTGAGAATCATTAAAAAATAAATTGCAAAAGGGAATTAAAATAGAAATAAAATAAAAATAACCAAAAATATAAAAATAATTTAAAAAATGTGAGAAAAGTGTATGTGATGAAAATAATTTTAGATGCCTTATGTAAAAAATTTGGATAAAAAATGTTTAAAAATGAGAGAGAAATTAATTTGGAAATAAAACGAATAAAAGAAAAACAAAATAGGGCGCCAACAGCCACTAAGATTGCAAAAAAGTGCATGGAAAGATCTGATTGGTTGGATTCAAACATTTGACACCAAGGCGCGTGAACCAGACTTTACCATCAACCTTTGCTCAATTTCTGCAAATCCTGAACTCATGTTTTTAGCAACACCCAAGCATGGAGTTAGCTTCGCAACACACTATCGTTCATGTCTCCCTGCATCAGAGTCATTGATTGACTCTGAGCAGGGATAATTTTGCTCAAGAACACAAAGAACTCTAAGTGTTCAGAGTAAAATTAAATGACTAATATAAAAGACAAATGAATGGCATGAGACGACTTTTGATCAGTGGAACAATGCAAAGAGAGTCGTAAATTGTTTTCTCAAAGATTTAAATCGTAACTACCTCTCCAATTAAAGTTTCAAAGGTCAACAATGACAAAAATGGGGAGAACGATGCAAGAGGTTTCAAGGTAAAGTGATGATGCAGTTACCTTACGATGATGCCAGTGAAGCTTTCTGGGCCAAGATTTAAGGTTGAAAGAGCTTGAATTGAAGAAACCACAAACTGGTTTTGGAGTGATATCGGGTTCAAGTGAGGCAGGGTTTTTCTGGATGTTCAAGCTTGCAAATCGAGGCAAAATTATCCTCTACTTATAGGAAATGAAATAGGAAGCTCGCACATGCCAAACAAATCTGAATTCGTGTAAATTAGGTTTCAAATTTTGGAAAATGGTACTCTTGAGAAGTGAGGCATGAAATGTGTGAATTGGTGATGAAACCTGGTCGTTTTATGTTAAGTTGCACACGTTTTAGCATCAAAAACAAGTTTCACATGTGCAAGTGGTCCCAAGATGAGAAATGACTTGTAATTGCAAATTCCGGGCTTCGTGCAAAATAGAGTTCAACATGCCATGTTTGAAGTTAGACCAAATGGAATCCACTCATGCGTTTTGTGATTTTCTTTTTGCCTTTTTTTCATCTCATTGAAATTAATTGAATTCAAAAATAATCACATCAAGAGTAGGTTTGAGCTGAAAATGACAAGTGTTGAAAGTTAAGGTCATGACATTCTTTCTTGGTCAGGCATTTGGCAAACAATTTTGGCATGTATTGGGCATCTTGAGACCTCAAGTTCATGACACCATAACTTCTTATTCCCTCTTGCATTTTGATAAAAACTTAGGCCAAATTAACTTTGTTATGAGCTTGACAAAATGCAAAAGGAGTGAGATCAAAAGGGTGCCTGAGATGAAAATGGCATGGCTGCCAAATGGGGGTCATGACAAGGTTTTGGCCTATTTGGCAACTTAGCCATTTTCAAAATTGAGATCATTAAGGGTTGAATTGATGCTTGAGCCTTGAATAAAAGTTGTGGAGGAACTCATTAGGAAAATTTGGCTCAAAGAAGCTTGTCAATTGGTTGAAAATTGAAGAAGTTATGGGGTTTGGACCAAAATTAAGCCATACTTGCAAATTAGGTCAATCAAACTTGTGTCATCTTGTGAAAACTTGAAATTCTCTTACATACCAAGCTAAAATGATGATGGAATGAGCATCCCTTGAAGAAAACTTGATTAAATCTTGAATTATATTGAGGTTGGCTTGAAGATTGGATGAAATGGCATGGAATTAAACATAGGAACCATCCTTGAATCAAAGAACGAAACTTGCATTTTTCTTGAAAAATATGAACCCTTATCTTGCCGTGAGTTGAGGCATGACTATCCACATGAACAAAGGAACAAACAAGTACCATCTTTTATGATGCTTTGGTTAGTTGATAAGTGAATCAAAGTAAACAACCCTAATGTTGAGATTAAACAAAGAATGTGGCAATGCTTGTGAATCCATGACCAAATGAAATGGTCATGCTAATGACATTGTATGATGCATGATATGACTCCATGTATGAAAATGAAACTAAATAAATGGTATGAAAAGGAAGGGTAAATTTTGGGATATGACAATCCTCACCCAAGATTTTTTTATGTTTAGATTGCAACCTTCAAATCTATTACAAATAAATCACAATAGACTATGCTCTTGAATATAAATTTTAGCATAACTAGGTGTGGAAAAACGGGCTTGGCCCGTTGGGCATGCCCATTTTTCTCGCAATCTTTAACGGGTCAGACCAAGGTTTTAGTCATGCATCCTCTGATATGTTTACCCCGACCTGCCCCATTTTTTGCGGATGCGAGCATTAACATAGGATTTTTTTAATTTTTAGCTAAAATGATGTAGTGCCCATGGGTTCACCCTGTCCCATCCTCATTTTTTTTACGGCATAGGCCAAATTTTTAATCCCATACTCTACACAACACCCACCCCACCCTACCCCTTTTTTTCCAGGGGCAGACATGCCCGTTTGTCACCCCTGAGCATAACACTAGTACAACAAACTTTTTTTACACATGTACAACAAACTTATAGGAGGAACTTTTCACTCTTTTAGCACTAAGGAAACTTTAGTGACAAAAGAAAAATTCTAAAATAATGAGAGAAATAATAATAAAATAGGTTTCTATTAAAAAAAACTTGTGTCTTTTAAAATGAGGAGAAACCATATTTATATAGAAAAAATGGCTCAAAAAGGAAACAATTCATTGGTCATTTTAATAAGTTAATCGATTAAATGCATGTATTAATCGATTAACTAAGTTAAAATAGGAAATATTGAAATTGTACACCACATAATCTATTTTTAGCCTCTTTAATCAATTAAAAGAGGTTACACATTTATTATAATTGATAAGAAGTACATCTTAATCGACTAGACACTATATAGTATCTTCCTAATTGATTAAACAAGTTTATAATCAATTAAGTGCATGCGTAGATTTGTTTTCAAAAGATTTATCAAGAATAATTATTTTTACTTTTATAATAAATTGATAAAGACTTGGACAAACCCTAAGTGCATGACCATGCGAGCTTTCACACTTTCACACCTTTAAGTCTTCAAGCTTCACGGTTATGACTTTAAGTCTTGAAGTACCTTAGATTGATTCAATAATGTCTAGCACTAACCTTTATATATTTAATTGGTGAAACTTGGGATATTTCTTCCTTGATTAGATGTCATCATCAGGATCATTTGGAAAGTGTCGCCATGATCAAAACCTCTTTAACTAATAAATGTCATCAATATAATTGAGAGTTGTCACAATTGTCATCGTAAAAATTAAGGTGTTACATGCACAACACATGTTCATAACATTGAACCACAAGTCCATTTGTTCACTTAGATTTCTTCCCCTTAGGCTAAATATTTTTCATCCACATAAACTTGCATTCATGTTAGTGCTTCATCAATGAAACATGTCACTTTACCACAATCATAAGGAAGACTTTTGATATAATGAGTTGGTCAAACCTTCAACTCAGAGTCCGCTTATTGGAGAGTAGAGAAAAACAGTAATACAAAAAAATGGTCAATGTTGCAAGACTACAAGAGAAGGACACGTCACATCTCAACTCAAAAAATTTAGGTATCAGGCATATGGTTCATTACTCTTACATATCCAACATTTGACCCATTATCAACTAACATGGGAATAACCACTCAGACTTAGAACAAACAAGATTTACCTCAATTATAATTCTTTTACATTTTATACTCAATCAAAAATTCAAACACCAAGATCCTACTTATGCTCCCCTACCAATGAAGACTAGGGCATGATCTCATTATTTGGTTGTGAAAATGGTCCTCACAATAACCATATTGGGTTTTGACAAATCACATAAGTGGAATTTAACCTTACATATTAACTTAAAATATTATGCCACAAGTATATTAGTCGTCTAACTTATATGATGCTTAAAATCCATTATTCCAGCCAATGTCAGAATCTTACTCACACTTGAAATACCAAAAATATCTTCCTTAGGTGAGTCCACCCATCCATACAGTATGATCCACTTCAATTAGAAGTTTTTTTATCCACCTACATTTACAGCATTATTGGTGTTTCCTCAATGAAACGTATTGTCTAAACCCCATTGTTAAAAATAATTTCAATACAAGGAGTTTTGTGAACCATCAACTCGAATGATATTTATTACAGAGTCGATAAAAGTGTCAGGATTAACGTCTGACGAAAAATCTAAAACCACACGAGGGAGACATTACATGGTAACCCAAAATCTTAAGTCATTAGGCATGTGAGTCATCAATATTATATATTTAACATTCAATCCATTCACACTTGAATTCGACTATCCTTCCAAACACCATGATTTCAATTTCGCTCCCTTACCAAGCCATATTAAGACTCTGATACTACTTTATGGTCATCATAGATGATAAGCAGAAATTGTATCATGTTTATTGCTTGTTTTCCCTTTGATTTCATTTGTGTTTTCACCATTCTAGTTTTTTTATTCATTTTTCTCTCATTTGTTTGTTTTTAGGTAATAATAGGTCAATGAAGAGAATTGGACGAAAATGACCGAAGATCACAATAAAAGGAAAGTTTTTAGTATAAATTTCCCAAGACAAACATGGTTTGGTTGTGTCCTATGACACGGTCCATGTTGGCCCCTATGAAGCATGCACATACAAGCAGACAGAGGCCGACACGGCAACCCGTGTTCCTTGACACACCATATGTTAGTCCTCGGGCAATTGCAATTTTTTTAATCTTTGGATAGCTTTTGTGACCTTTTAGCATCTGTAACCTCCATTTGTTTTATGATTAGTGATAAGTGACAATTAATCTCGAAATTAATGAAAATAATGGGAAACTTAAGGCTTGAATTAGTATAAATAGAGGTCTAAGGATCCATCACTTTCATCACTTTCTACTACCATCACTCAAAGAAGTCGTTGTTGCTCGTAGTTCTTAGCTTAAGTTCTTATTATTTTATTTCCATTTGATATTGCTTTACTATTTTTCAATTATTTACTTTTCTTGCAATGTTCATAAACTTCTGTGTTGTTGTTCATCTCACCATGAGTGAGTAGATCCTTAGGGACATGGGGTTAAGAGAGTACACCTCATGAAAATCCCCTATTAAGTATTTCATTTGAAATTACGATAAATATATGTTTGCTTCATTTTATAATTCAAACTATAATACATGTTTCTGTCAGTTGCGAAAGCAAAGGCAGAATGGATGTCGATCATGTATCGAAAGATAATGATTTGACATCCTAAAATGGGTTACTAAATAATTGATTTCAAGGCGCCACTGAATAGGAGACTTGATCTCAGTTGAGAAATAATCAAAGATATATCATTGTGTGATAAGCCATAACGCTCTTGATTGAACTACAAGCAATGCCTGAAACACGTTTAGATGTGCACACCACGAAAGTGAGTGTCGCACATATTTATCTAATTTTCTATAAAAATAACTTAGAAATTTCTCGTAATCCAAACATGAATGATCATAGGGGTGAGTCTATATGGATGACCATAACTTCTAGTACTGCTTTTATTATTTGTTAAAATCTATTTTCAATCTGCATCAAACAAACCTTTTTCGATCACTTTAGATAAACATAGTTGAAGTAAGAATTGGTAATCATACATATCTATGTGGGTTCGATTCTTTTTACTACTTGACATATCGTGCACTTGCAGTTCACACACATCAAGTTTTTGGCACCGTTTCTAGGGAGTGTTTTGACATTGAAATTTTGTTCCAACACTGTTTTGACTAAAACACCTTTACTTTTAGAAAAAAAAACCTTCCTTTCATAATGTTCCAACACCGTTTAGACTAAAACACCTTTATTTTGGTGATGCAAACTCTCCCTAATGAAGAGTTTAGAAACCAAAGTCTCCATACTAGTGAAGTCTTTAAGCATTAAAACATTATGATCAAGTCCCTCATGACACACAACAAGGCATTGGAGACCCAAATCTCTCATCTTGCATACATCCCTCTAGGACCCTTCCATGAGGTACATGTTAATGTTGTAACAACCAAAAGTAAAAACCAAGTTGAAAATTCTAAGGAGAATGATAAAGAGATTGAGGAGAGTTCTAGTGACAAAAAGGTAGATATTGAGGAAAATTCATCAACACCATCCGAAAAGGAGGTTTCCAAAGAGGTATAAAAGGAAGCACCTTATGTTGATCCTCCTCCCTACAAGCCACTGATTCATTTCCCGCAAAGATTTATGGAGGCTAAGGTAAGGTCCATTCCAGAAGGTCTATGGAAATATTGGAAAATACTGAGGTCTTGTCTAAAAGGGGAAAATTGGAGGACCATGAAAGTGGGGAAATTATTGATTTTAAGAGGGGATGGTTGACCTTTGTGGTGGGGATGAAAGGATTAAAGCCAAACCCGAAAAGTTGATACTTAGGATAGAACCAGAATCACCCCCACGGGATCAGAAGTATGAACCACCCTATAGGAAAAAGAAAAGGAAGAGTAATGGATAGGAGAGAAGGCTTGATAAGTGGCTATGGATTCCTAAAATCACTACCATTTTTAAGGAGCCACCGTGAGTGCTTGCACTCATGGACCTTCGACCTAAAACGATGTTAAACTAAATGTTTTTTGGGAGGAAACCCATGCTTTTACCTACTTATGCCTTTTATGTTGTTTCATTTTGCAGGTATGGATTATTCTAATAAAAAAAGTAAAAATCAAGAGAATAAGGTAGAAAGAGAAAAAAATTCTTATAGGTTGTGCTTCCCACCTCCTCTGTGAGCTGTCTGTGAGTTTTTATTTGTTAAATGATAGGCCTAGATCTATAGGGGGTGAATAGATCCCAAATTAAAAAATAACTTTAAACTTTGATTTAGAAAATGTTATGGCGCGGAAGCAAGTTTAAAATATTTTCGGGATCCAAAGTCGTCTAACCGAACATTCTATTGAAAAACTCGAATATGCGTATGTGTACCAATGGTATGATAATAATTCACAAGTTGCTTTATCAATACATCAAGCACTAAATTGAATACTCTACTATAGTAACTATCTATCTCCAATGTCAATAACACACTAAAGACTAGTTGACACAATTCGTCAAACACTTTGCGTGCAATCAATAAAGTTTGTATATTTGTATAGTGTTTGTAGCTTTTAAAAGCCAATCACTACCAAATGGTAAGTGATTACTACAACAACACAATTTAACAAAGAATTCATAATTTATCATCCAAACAATGTTGATCAAGAGATCAAAGTAATTAGCAATTTATGAACCAAAAGATAAAAGATATATATATATATATATATATATATATATATATATATATATATATATATATATATATATATATATATATATATATATATATATATATATATATATATATATATATATATAGAGAGAGAGAGAGAGAGAGAGAGAGAGAGAGAGAGAGAGAGAGAAAGAGAGAGAGAGAGAGAGAGAGAGAGAGAGAGAGAAAGACTACACAAGGATTTGTTTAGGCATTTCCCTAATCGACCTCGCTAAGGGTATGTCTGCCCTCAATTCGAATTCGAGTTGAGATATTAATATAATAAATTTTACTTTGCAAAAGCATCGATACAAGAGATGAGAAATCAAATCACACAAACCCTAAGTTTATTCTTGACTCTAGCACCTCCAAAAACCTTGATCAAAGATTGATCAAGTCACCAATAATGCCGCTTCAATTCACCTGTTGTTAGTACTTCCTTACACGACTTCCTTGTCTCAAGGATTTCACACGGTTGAATTAATCCCAAGCGCACACTTGTTGAACTCAAGATTTATCAATGTGATCCACCATTTCACGCTACTCCCTTGCCGACACACCTAGTCTCAAGGCTTTCACTCGATCGGATATGAATTGCACAATCTTGAAAAAAACCTTCAAACCCTAAAGATCTTGAAGGAAACCCCAAATCGGTTTTCTTATTTGAATCCCTCCAAGATCATAACCCAGTATTCTCGGTACAATAAACCTAATTGGACATTATCAATCCTAATATAGATGACACCCAATAAAAAAAAATGATTATGTGTAGTTTGATTGTGTGTATGCATAGATTGAATTAAAGATGATGAGATGCTTTAAAATCCTGGATTCATGTAGGTTTCACTCACTCTAGAAATCTTACTAGAGAATGATGCATGTGTATGTATTTATATATGTGAGACTCATAAGAGGCAAAAGGAATGAAAACAAATATAATTTTTAAAAAAATTTAACCAATGGGTCGACCTATACGAATCATGTGTCAAACTGTTTGAAGCATGTGTCGACTTGTAAGGTTACGTGTTGCCCATAGGTTGACCTGAAGACTCAGCACATGAGACAGAATATGCAGGCTTTAATACTGCAGTGTACGTGTCGGCCTATACCATCTATGTGTTAACCTGTAGTTTTAAAAATTCATCTATAGATCGACCTTTAGTCATATGTGTTGACCTATAATGAGGATTTTTCACTTCAAAACAAAATTTTCATGCTCAACACGCTATTTTGATGCATAAATGTTTTCAAGACCATTTCCAACAATGTTGACATGTTTCCTAATGCAAGAACGCTAAAATGCATAGCTAGACTCGAATGTTACTATCCAATGTACATAAACGCTACTTCCTAGTTTTGGAATCATGCAAAACACATATAAACGTAAGAATGAACTCACATACTCCCCTTTTTTTATGATGGAAAAAATTGAGACAATATGTTTTCTTGTTCATGGAAAGTTCCCCTTAAATTTGTGCATCATACTTCTCCCCCTTTGGCAATATCAAAAGGAGACCAGGCACACAATTAGAAGAATCGCATATACACAGTAGATAATACATAGGAAATTTGCAAAGGTAAGAAATTTTCTCACATTTATACAACATATATGATAACACACAAACTAAAAAAACAACACAACAATGACAACAACCATAAGTACTTAATACAAAAACCATTGTTTAAATCCAAACAATTAAAGAGTCATTGTTAATATATAAACCAAGAGCCAAACAAACCATAATCTAAAAGGCATATGCATAAAGATACCAAACATGAATTAACAAAATGCATAACATCATAAGACACCAAACATAAATAGATCCCACCAGACTAATCTCACAACACATCTTTTAAACACCAATCTATCTTCTCTCATGTCCTCTTGGTGCACCCCTTTCCTAGCCCCGTCCTTCATTGCGTTATTGAGAATCTATAACCTCACACATCTTCCAGTAGAAACTCTCATATTGATGAGAGACATCCTCATGTGCAAAAATAATGTGATTGATTTTATCCAAAATAACTTCATGATTTGCATTCATATCAGTGCATAGGGACACCAAAGCCTCAGTGATGGATGAAGTAAAGGCCTCAAAGTTGGAATCTTGAGTAGACATGTGCTGCTACATCATATGGAACTACTTCATTTGTGCACTTTCAAAGGACTCTCGCCACTTTCACTCCTCATCATATCTCTCATCTTGTTTCAGCTGCATATCCTGAAGCATAGTCACAATAGAGGCAGTATCAGGATACTCAGTACCAAAACTTGCACCATGGTCATCACCACTAGGAGCATCATGCATTACATCATATCCTTCTGTAACATTATGATGAACCCCCGTAGGTTGCTCATCATTCATGGGAGCTTCAGTTACGTCACCACACTCAATAGGATCATCAAGGTTGTACACCTTCCTACCATGCTTACTTTGCGGTAAATTCATGATCATCAAGCTATGGATAAGCTAGAGATCAAATAACAAGAGTCGCCACCATGCTTTTATTGTTTCCAAGGGAAAAGGGAAAAAGTACGAATAAAACCCAAAAGTAAGAATTTTTCAAATCAAAAATAATAAAATGTCAGAGATTACAGGTAAGGGGTTGGTTACACAGAGGGAAGGTGTTAGCACCCAAAGTGTCCTAGGTACTCCTAGGGAGCCCTTTTTGTGTGTATGTGTATTTGGTACAAAATGATGTTTATAAACAAATAGAATGGGGGGATGAGAAAAGAATTCATTTATTATATTTTTGTGTTTGGCAAGACCTTCGGTCTTGTGCCTACGTACCAACATAAAAATGAGGTATCAAAACCTCGTAGTTCGTGATACAAATTTTAAAATGGATGCATTGCTTTTAACAAAAATTAAGTTTGAAAGGCACAAAGGCCTAAAAATGGTTTGAATGAGTTAGTTCTTTTTGGTTTTTTGAAAGTTTAAGTCAAGTATGGTTAAGTTTATTTACAAGTTTGATTTAAGAAAAGAAGTTTGAAAATACAATAGCATAAGGCCAAAGTTTCTATCTTTTTGCAAAGTGGTCAAAGTTTTAGAACAAAATAAGTTCAATCAAAGAAGATTTTGAAAAAGGGAGGGAGAGATTTTGAAATTAAAGAAATGGGGAGAATATGAAGGGATTAATCCTATGCACAAAATTAAAAGTTGAGAGTTGAAAAGATCTGACCAAATGGGTAGCAATCCAATAGACAAGAATGTTAATAGAAACCCAGAATTCCCTTGGACTTTTTAGAATCAAGCAACACACAAATGAACAATTATTTTATCTTGAAGAGCAAGGCATCAAATAAAGATAGCCACATCCAAGCTTATCCGTTCCACGATCTTCTTCAAAATAGCCCATGTAACAGATGAATTCCACAAGTTACACGTTCAAAATAACAGCTTCACAATGATCATATTGCAGATGAACTCAAAGGGATCTTGAATGATGTATCAGATGAAGTTTCGAATTGAAAGCACTTGGTTTCTCAATAAGTTGTCATTGGCCAAGTCCTTTAGCATAGGAATGTTGCCTAACTTCTAAGTCCATTTATCCAAGATCAAGCCAACAGTCCACACAATTTTTTTTTAGGGTTTTTGTTGTTATTATGTACATTAATGGTCAAAGACCACATAAACAAGCAAATTATACACACAAGGAATATCACACAATATGGTCCAAGTGGACAGAGTGAAAATTGCATTAGCATAAACAATTAGAATGATATGAACAATCGCAAATGTATAAAAGCTAGAATTAAATGACATTAAAGTGAATGGCTTGAAATTAAAAGTTAGTTGTTAATAGGTTAGAAGTTAGTATTGTTTTGCTTTTGTTTTTCATTTTAAGACATTCTTTGGAGAACACTCAACCCACTTATCACAAGCATGGGTCCTTGAACCAAGACATCTTCCAAAGGAAGGAAAAAAGGCCAAGTTTCCACACAATACCATGAAAGAGGGGATACTTACAATCTCACTAACTAGAATACTATGCCTTTTATGTCACAAATTTAGTGCTATATTAAGCAATCGTAATTGGACTTATATAGAAGTCACAACCATTTGAGGTCGGGCAATAGAATTGTGGTGTTAATGCATGTTAGAGACATAGTATTATGCATTATGCTCATGAAACATACCACATACAAAAAGAATATGCAAAAGGTGTGGCCTAATCTCATCCATACTCATGTTAATTTTTCAATTAACTAGCTTTAGGACTTTGAGATATCTTAGGCCAAATGAGATGAATTCATAAAGAAAGGGAATGAGATGAAGTAGGAGGGGAATAGATGAAAACTCAAATTGATCAAAGAAGGACTTTTACCAAATTAATATCATTCATTCTTTTTTGGAGATGGAATGTACATTCCATTAATCCCCTAAATCCGATGATATTAACTTGACAAAGTCAAATCAACCTTGACCAAGGCCCAACAACAAGAGTCAAACACAAACAAGTCGTCACAAACAAGGTGGAAAATCAAGTGGCCACCAGCGGGCGTTCCATGGTGGACTTGAGTCAACGCGGCACAGGCATGGTAATTAAACACAACGCACGAGATTAAAACAATTTAAAAGGGATCAATGGCTCTTAACCGTGCCAACACATCACCGGTGTCCAAAGTTCGGTCATCTTCTCTTGTGACCCTAGCCGGACTGGTTCACTCATCACCATCAAAAAAATGAAAAAAGAGGACATGATCTGAAAGAAAAAATGGCGTAGAGCACGAATCTGACCTTAATTTTAACTAACTCCTCACATATTGAAAGATATGAGGAGTTGAATTTTGAGGTATGTCAACTGAGTTACTTCGATTTGACCTCTAAGCAACCCAATCTTCTTACCTATATTGGTGGGACTTCAAACAACCAAAGAATCAAGATAATTGAGCAAGATTGAGAGAGAATCGAAGAGATGAAATTTTCTGGAAAATACCTTCAATGCAGGTCTGGATTCAACAGTTCTTGCCTTGGCTCGTGCTTAATCTCACTCAGAATGCTTGCAGAAGTATAATGAAATGCACAAAAGGTCTTGGATCCCTGGAGTTTTGAATCTCAAAACAGTGAGATTCAAACTCAATTTCAAGATGAAATTCTCAGGATTATCCTCTCAAATGGAAGGGTTAGGGGTTTAGGATCAAAGCTGGCACGAATGTGTGTTGAATTCTGAGCATATGAAGTTCTATTTATAGTTGGATCATGTGATATTTGCACCTTCCAAATGACTTTCCAAAATTGGCAATGGATGATGCATGGGTGCATGGGCATGTACAGGCCCATGAGATCATTGCTTTAGGTCCACAATTGAGTGTGAGAGAGTCTGAAATCAACTTGGATTGCAAGGCAAGTGTACATGGAAACTTGAAGTTTGATCTTTGTCAAATGATGATGCAATATTCAAGCCATGCGAAGCCTATTCAATTCTTGTCCAAAATGAATGAACTTGGACTTTTTGGAAATTTTAGATCAATAGGAACAACTTTCATGTTCAACACTTTTCCATTTGAAGCTTGTATCATGATGAATTTGGAAGTGTAAGTTTGGAAATTTTAACATGTTGAAATTTTTTCTAAATGTCAAGCCATATGTTTCAATATTCCACCTTGCTTACGTTTTATGGGAGATTCAAATAAGAAAAGTGTTTTCATGAAAGTTGTATCTCTCTCAAAGACCTTCAAAATGGTCACCAATTTCAGGTCATTTGGATTTGAAATGATAGAGTTATGCATTTTTGAAGTTTGGAAAAATCACTTGATCAATGGTATAGGTCAAAAATGACCTATAATGTAGCCTCATATCACATGCTCAAAAAAGTTGAATTAGCTCCCACTCCAAACATCAAAGTTGAATTATACACATTGAATTTGATTTTTCGACTTGGAAATCTTTCATATCATTAAAATTGAGCAAGTTATGGCCTTGGGAAGTTGACTTTCAAATTAGGGTTTAGACAAAATGACCTATAATGTTTCAACATAGAAAATGATTTTCCAAGCAAAACTAGCTCTAGGTATCAACATGAAAGTTGTTTGGAATGATATTTATAGTAAGTTTTCTCTTGTAACCATTCTCATATGCTAAAAATTGTAGGAGATAGGGTCTAGGGAGACCCAGTTTTTATCAGATGAATTCATCTGGCCAACCACCATTAACCAACTTGCTAAACTTCAATTTTATGGACTTTCTTTGCTCATGGTAGATAATATATGCATAGGATGATGAATTTTGAAGTATCCCTTAAGAAATTTAATCAATTAGTGATATAGCTTGTTGGAGAATTTACTCAAGATACCCAGTCAAACTAGGGTTTCCAAGGCAAATCACCGTCAAAGTCTTGAAGAAAACTTGACCAAAATAACATGCAAAGATCACTATGACTCATATATGATGCTTGTGACCATTCTTGTATCAATCCATGGTTGTGTTCTTTGTTCATGAGGGTCTCAAACCCTAGATGTGAACTTGATAGATCAATGGGATCATGCCCTACCTACAAAAGAGTTAGGCAAATACAAAGACATATTTTTGGTATTATGGTTAGTGAAAAATGATAAAATACAAGTATAATACAATCATATAGTGCTTGGTGATCTTTCCCAAAACAAACCTAATGAAAGAGGAGTAAGGAGGATGCCAAGGTATGATCTCATTGCTAATGCTTATGATGAAATTGCATGAGGGATCTTAGGGTCAAAATTGGGGTCTTAGAGCTGCCCCTATTTAAGGACATTCTAACTGAGGAGGCGAAGGTTAAAATCTTCATGTCAACTCAGTAGAATGGGCTTAAATAACAACATATAGAAACAAATTTTGGTCCCTAAGAGACCTCATGATGCATATGATATGAATGTAAAAGTAAATGCTTTGTGGGGAAATATTGCTACAAAGGAAAATAAATCAGAGAGACCGAAAGTCCGCAGGAGTATAATGCATTCCACAAGGAAAACTCACTGGGGAGACAGAGACTCTAGGGATAAAGGAGTTATGCGCATGCCAGGCTACGACTTAAAAATACTGGAGGACTCGAGGAATTCCATACAAACATGGAAAAGACTCAGTCAGGGAACAAAAAAAACATCTATAGGGGGTACGAGTAAGTCAGGATGAAACTGAAGTACTTGAATCATGCAGGAAAAGCGATTTCACTAAGGAAATGCGCACTCAACTCGATTGGGGAAGAAATAAACTTCAACACAGGAGGAGCAGAAATCTATTATCTACTACCTGTTACTGGGTGACGAGATAATAAAGATCTGACAGAGAGATCATTCGTCATCGGTTAGGATGAACATATCAAGGATGACTCACTGGGAACCAACAGAATGGAGTATTCATTACCGGTTACTGGGTAAGAACAACCTTGCTGGGGAACTGTAGAAAATAGGATTTACGACTACCAGTTACTGGGCAGAAGACCAAGGGTGGGAGAATCCGTCATCGGTTAGGATGAACATATCAAGGATAAACTCAACAGGGAAGAAAATCCGTCATCGGTTAAGATGAAGATATCAAGGATAGACTTTCCTGGGAAAAGTCAAGGAGGATACCCGTCATCGATTAAGATGAACATATCAAGGATAGACTCTGATAGGGGAAAAAATAGGGATTACATCTATCAGTTACTGGATAGAATACCAAGAGAGAGAATTCATCACTAGTTAAAGTGAACATATCAAGGATCAACTCTACGGAGGGGACAAAAGCAGGATTTACAACTACCGGTTACTAGGTAGAAGACTGCAAAGAGAAGGAAACCCGTCATCGGTTAGGATGAACATATCAAGGATTAACTCTCTAGGAAACAAGAATAGGGATTACAACTACCCTTTTAATAGGTAGAATACCAAAGGTGAGAATATCCGTCATCGGTTAGGATGAACATATCAAGGATAAACTCAGGCAGGGGAGAGAAAGATATCCATCACCGGTTAGGGTGAACATATCAAGGATATACTTTCCGAGGAATATATCCACTAGGGACGCTACCGAGGCGAAAAACAGGGGTACTTTTGCCATGCTTTAGGCAAGAAGTAACACACTGCAAACTAAGAAGAATATTACCAATTACTGGGAAATAAACTCTTAGGAGACTCGAAGCATCTATCTAGGTAAGAGCTAGAAAGAAACAGTCAAACAAGACTCAACCCAATGAGGACATAACTCAAGGGGAGTGGTTCCATCCAGATGAACAACTAGGGAGGAAACTGAAATAATAATCATCCACGAGGAAACAACCCAGTGGTTAAGAGGAGAAAGGTTAAAGTCTTTCTGCCTAAGGGGCTGATGCTCTACAATTGAGGGAGGACAGACACCGGAATTTGTATGGGGATAAAGTACCGCCATACAGGGAATGAGAATCTCAAACCAACAAGTTAATCAGATATGCAAATATGTAATTATGAAATTATATGAATGTATATATATATATATATATATATATATATATATATATATATATATGTATGTGTGTGTGTGTGTGTGTGTGTGTCATGATTATGCTGACAAGAACAATCACAAAGGATACAAAGGTGTCGCAAAGAAATTGAATCATCGGTACAATCCTCGGTCAATCCATAAAATATGGAGACAACTGCTGGAGAACAGAGCGATCAACAATCCAAAAAGCTCAACCCTAACTGGGGAAGGAGGAGATATGCTGAGGAAAGAGAAATATCATCGAATATGTGGGGAATTTTAGGTCAACACCATAAAAATGGGAGACAACTCTATAGGGAAATAAACTGCTCAGAAACCAGGAGGAAACCCTGACTGGGGAGCAAGTTGAATGGCGATTGGAGGGGAAACCAATGCGATCTAGTGGGGAGATCAACCACTTATGCTGAAGGAACACAAACTCCACTGGGGAGGGCAGAAACTCTGTGGGGGGAGACAAGCCGCAGAGTACCTGAATCAACCAAATCAGCTAGGGAAAAGGAACGAAACTCCACTAGGGAACCAAACACTCCGCCAAGGAACTGAATCAACACAATCGTCTAGGGATACCCGAAGGGGTTAACTGCTTGGGGAACCTCTGATGTTTCGCACTCAAGGACTTGTTATCCATCAAAATGCTGTTGATATTTCTTTTCAATTGCTTTGGAAAATTCTTGCTTTTATATTTTTTAAGAAGAGATTTTGATTTTAAATTTTAAATTTTCAAAAATGATCATAATAAAATTTAAAACTATTGGGTGAAGTAAATAAGAGTAGAAACAATTGGATGAAAGATCAACTTTATTTGATAGAATGGTAGTCTGTAAATGACAAGACTCCATAGATTTTTACAAAGCTGAAAATGATAATTTACATGGAAAAGGGTTACATTGAATACAAATGATCCTTAATCCTTCTATCAACTCTTGATATTCGATGTGCTCTTGACCGCTGTCGGGGTGATGAATTGATGTCAATCCTTGTGCTCCATCAAGTCTTCAAAACATTGAAGATCAGCAGAATGCAGTTACTTTCCATAACCCCTAATTTTTGCATAAGTGGCCCCAAGGTTGGGTGTTCAACTTATCGGGAAATTCTTTTTGTTTTATGTCTCTAATTTTTGCCTGGATCTCCCTTTCAAGTTTTCAATCCACCGAGACGCTCATTTTTTCCTAAGCCTTCCTTTCGGGTTTTCAACTTAGCGAGCTGTTCTTTTTCTTTTTAGGCGAAGTATTTCTTGACTGCATCTGTGTTCACGGGACGAGTGAACTCTTCACCATCCATAGTTGTAAGAATCAATGTGTCGCCTGAAAATGCTCTTTTAACAACATATGGGCCTTCATAATTAGGAGTCCACTTCCCTCTAGAATCTGGTTTAAACGTCAAAATCTTCTTGAGCACAAGGTCACCTTGTCTGAACACACGAGGTATGACCTTCTTATCAAAAGCTCTCTTCATCCTTTGCTGATACAACTGAACATGACACATGGCAGTTAATCTCTTCTCTTAAATCAAATTCAATTGATCAAACCTGGTCTGATACCATTCAGCCTCAGTCAACTTGGCTTCCATGAGCACACGCAATGAAGGGATCTCAACCTCTACGGGGAGCACTGCTTCCATACCATACACAAGAGAGAAAGGGGTTACCCCTGTTGAAGTGCGGATGGATGTACAATACCCGTGCAAAGCAAATGGGAGCATCTCATGCCAATCCTTGTATGTGATAACCATATTCTGAATAATCTTCTTGATTTTCTTGTTTGCAGCTTCAACAACCCCATTCGTCTTGGGTCTGTAGGGAGAAGAATTATGATGTGCAATCTTGAAGTCTTTACAAAGAGCTTCTACCATATTGTTATTCAAGTTCGATCCATTATCAATAATGATCTTGCTTGGCAAACCATAATGATATATAATTTGATTCTTGATAAACCTTACAACAACTTTGTAAGACCCCAATTTTGACCCTAAGATCCCTCATGCAATTCCATCATAAGCATTAGCATTGGGATCATACCTTGGCATCCTCCTTACCCCTCTTTCATTGGGTTTGTTTTGGGAGAGATCGCCAAGGACCTTGTGATTATATTACACTTGTATTTTATCATTTTACTAACCAAAATACCAAAAAAAATATGTCTTTGCATTTGCCTAACTCTTTTGTACGTGGGGCATGATCTCATTGATTCATCAAGTTTACATCTAGGGTTTGAGACCCTCATGAACAAAGAGCACAACCAAGAATTGATTCAAGAATGGTTATGAACATCATATGTGAGTCCCAATGTTCTCTACATGTTATATTGATCAAGTTTTCTTCAAGAGTTTGATGGTGATTTGCCTTGGAAACCCTAGTTTGACTGGGTATTTTAAGTAACTTCTCCAATAAGCTATCTCACCAATTGATCAAGTTTCTCAAGGGACACTTCAAAATTCATCATCTTATGCATATATGATTTACCATGAGCTAAGAAAGTCAAGAGAATTGGAAATTAGCAAGTTGGTTGATGGTGGTTTGCCAGATGAATTCATCTGATCAAAACTGGGTCTCCCTAGACCCTATCTCCTACAATTTTCACCATATGAAAATTATTCCACGTGAAAACTTACTTTAAATGACATTCCAAACAACTTTCATGCTAAGACCTAGAGCTAGTTTTGCTTGGAAAATCATTTTCTATGTTGAAACATTATAGGTCATTTTGTCTAAACCCTAATTTGAAAGTCAACTTTCCAAGGACATAACTTGCTCAATTGTTATGAGATGAAATATTTCCAAGTTGCAAAATCAAATTCAATGTGTCTACTTCAACTTTTATGTTTGGAGTGGGAGCTAATTCAACTTTTTTGAGCATGTGATATAAGGCTACATTATAGGTCACTTTTGACCTATACCATTGATCAAGTGATTTTTCAAAACTTCAAAAATGCGTAACTCTATCATTTCAAATCCAAATGACATGAAATTGGTGACCATTTTGAAGGTCTTTGAGATATCTACAACTTTTATGAATACCCGTTTCTCATTTGAATCTCCCATAAAACGTTAAGCAAGGTGGAATATTGAGACATATGGCTTGACATTTAGAAAAAAATTGATATGTCGAAAATTTCCAAACTTCCACCTCAAATTTCTCTAAGTTCCAAGCTCCAAATGAAAAAGTGTTGAACATGAAAGTTGTTCCTCTTGATCTCACCTTTCCAAAGAGCTAAAGTTCATTCAATTTGGACAAGAAATGCATTGGCTGCACATGGCTTAAATAGGGTGACATCACTTGGCATGGATCAAACTTCAAACATCAATGTGCACTTTCCTTGCAATCCAAGCTTACTTCATAGCATCTGATGTTCATTTTTGGACCTCTAGAAATCATTTCATGAGCCTATGCGCGCCCATGCACCATTACATCACCATTTTCCAAAATTGGAAAGTGAATTAGAGTGTGCAATTATCAACCATTTCAGCTATAAATAGAGCTTCAATTGCTCAGAAATTCACACACAATCGCGCCAGATTTGATCCCCCATTTCAAATCCTCACTTCTCAAAGGATAAGCCTGAAAAATTCTCTTGAATTTGAGCTTGAATCTCCACTGTTTTGGAATTCAATTCTCCAGGAATCCATAGCTTCTAAACCATTCAATCATTCTCCTGCAAGCAAGTTGAGTGAGATCAAGCACAAGCAAGATCAAGATCAATTGAATCCAGACCTCCATTGAAGTTATTTTTTAGAAATTTTGAACTCTTCTATTCTCTCAAATTCTTGCTTAATTCAATTGATTTTTTGGTTGTCTGAAGTCCTACCAATGTAGGCAAGAAGATTGAGTTGCTTTGAGGTCAAATCGAAGCAACTTAGTTCATGTACCTAAAATTTCATTTCCATGTATCTCTCAATATACTTGGAATTGGAGTGAATGGAGGTCAGATTCGAGCTATGATGGTCCACATATTTTTGATTTTCTGAATTTTTATTTTAATTGCTATTTCTTCAATAATTCATATTAAATTTAATATTGATCCAAAAAATATGAGACTTTCACCAAAAAAATTCAAATATTTTTATCTTTCATATTCTGAATTAAAATTTATTTTTGGATCATTATTAATATTTTTCATGAATTAATTGATTTTGCATTTGTTTTTAATTGTTTAAAAATATTTTTAAATGTCCAAAAATTATAAAAAAAATTCTCCAAGGTCCTTTGACCTTGTTTGACCTATGATAAATCTCATGGTCATTTGTTTGGTGTTTTGATGAGATTTTAGGAATTGGAAAAAACATATTTGATTTAAATGCACTATTTTATTATTTTTAATTGATTAAATGCCAATTATTTTTTGTTGACCATTTGTATTGACTTGTTTGAGTTTGTTTGTTTGTTGTTGGGCCTTGGTCAAGGTTGATTTGTTTTTGTCAAATTAATATCATTGGATTTAGGGGATTGATGGAATGTAAATTCCATCTCCCAAAATGAATGAATGATATTAATTTGGTAAAAGTCCTCCTTTGACCAATTTGTGATCTCATTCATCCCCTCTCCTCTTCATCTCATTCCTCTTCTTAATTCATTCATTTCATTTGGCCTATGACATCTCAAAGTCCTAATGCTAGTTGATTGAAAAATTGACATGAGTATGGATGAGATTAGATCACACCTTTTGCATATTCCTTTTTGTGTGTGGTATGTTTCATGAGCATAGTCCATTATACTATATCTCTAACATGCATTAACATCAAAATTCTATTGCCCATCTTCAAATAGTTGTGACTTCTACATAAGTCCAATTACGATTACTTAACATAGCGCTAAATTTATGATACAAAAGGCATAAGCATTCTAGTTAGTGAGATTGTAAGTCTCCCCTCTTTCATGGTATTGTGTGGAAACTTCGCCTTCTTTCCTTCCTTTGGAAGATGTTTTGGTTCAAGGATCCATGCTTGTGATAAGTGGGTTGAGTGTTCTCCAGAGAATATCTTGAAAAGAAAAATCCAAAGCAAAACACTAAAAATCTTTTGAGTGGACTGTTGACTTGATCTTGAACAAATGGACTTAGAATCTAGGCATCCTCCCTATGCTAATGGACTTGGCCAATGCCAACTTGTTGAAGAACCAAGTGCTTGTAATTTGAAATTCATCTGATACATCTTTGAAGACTTCTCTAAGATTCATCTGCAACATGATCATTGTGAAGCTGTTATTTTGAATCTGTGACTTGTGGATTTCATCTGTTACATGGGCTATTTTGAAGAAGATCATGGAAGGGATAAGCTTGGATGAGGCCATCTTTATTTGATGTCTTGCTCTTCAAGATAATATAATTGTGCATTTGTGTGTTGCTTGATTCTAAAAGTCCAAGGGAATTCTGGGTTTCTATTGACATTTTTGTCTATTGGATTGCTACCCATTTGGTCAGATCTTTTCAACTCTAAACTTTTAAATTTTTGTACATAGGATAGTCTCTTCATCTTCTCCCCATTTCTTTAATTTCAAAATCTCTCCTCCATTTTCAAAATCTTCTTTGTGTGAACTACTTTTTTTCTAGACTTTGACCACTTTTGCAAAAAGATAGAAACTTTGGCCTTATGCCATTGCATTTTCAAACTTATTTTCTTAAATCAAACTTGTGAATAAATTTAACTATACTTGACTTAAACTTTCAAAAAGCCAAAAATAACTAACTCATTCAAACCATTTTAGGCCTTTTGTGCCTTTCAAACTTAAATTTTATTAAAACCAACGCATCCACTTTGAAATTTGTGTCACGAACTACGAGATTTTGATCCATCATTTTTATGTTGGTACGTAGGCACAAGTCCGAAGGTCTTGTCAAACACAAAAAATATAATTAATGAATTCTTTTCTTATCCCTCCATTCTATTTGTTTGTAAATATCATTTTGTACAAAATACATATGCACACAAAAAGGGCTCCCTAGGAGTACCTATAACACTTTGGGTGCTAACACCTTCCCTCTGTGTAACCAACCCCCTTACTTATGATCTCTGACTTTTATTAGTTTTTATTTGAAAACTTCTTACTGTTTGGGTTTTATTCGTACTTTTTCCCTTTTCCCTTGGAAACAATAAAAGCGCGGTGGCGACTCTTGTTAATTAATCTCTAGCTTGTCAATAGCTTGATGATCATGAATTTCCCGCTACATAAATTAAGTGGCGACTCTGCTGGGGAGTAGTCTCTAGTGGGTTTAGCCTACTTTTTGTATGAATATATTTGTATATATGTGATTTTTGTATATATGTATGTGTGATATAATCTGCTTGTTGTGCTTGGTAATCTCTGAGTGGTGAGATAAGTTCTAACCTGAACTTGAGTGCAATTAAGATAGGAGGATTGTATAGTCATGTTCGACTTTTGTGGAGTAGTCCTTAACAAGTTGGCTTGAGACCCATATGCTCAGTGGAGACTCCTTTGGATTTGGAAAAGCCACACAAGTATTTATGGTTAGGCATTACTATCTCGAATTGAGTCCGAGAAGCTGAGGACCTTAGAACATTTAACCCATCTTGGCCTATTTAGGACGTAGTGCGGAAACTGTTCAAGTGTAGACTTGATAACAGTTGTTACGCGATACTACACTCAGACGAGTTTCTCTTGAGAATATTATGGGTCGATGAGTCAATCATCTTAACCTATAATATCCGATAGATGGAATTAAGACTTTGGGAACTTTTAGAACATGATCTACAGGTTTTATCCTTAGTTCACTCCTTTGGGATGGTTCTTACCCAGAATTCATGCTCGTGACTTGCAACAAACCCTTGATTCTTGGTTGATCCAATCAAGTCTTGTCAATATCAATGGAACTTGGGTGTTGATAAGGTGAAAACCATAATCCACCAAAATGGATGATTGATTTTGACAATGACCTTATTCATCCCTTGACCTTTGTTTTCCTTGTGTGTGATCCCTTATTTGTGATTGTTGCACTCATGCATTCATGCGCATCATAACATTCATCACATGAAAATTTCAAGGAACTAAGGTATCATTTGCAAATATTTTCAGACCATGGATTGTGGACGAAGGAACACTAAGAAGTACAGTTTCAGATGTCCTGAGTTGAAAGAGTTAAGGAAGATAACATCTTTTGTATTAGATCCCTTGGACTTAAAACAACATCATGGGAACCTTCTATCCATCTTGTCTGCTGTTGTGGTTGAAGGACTTTTTAGTGTATTGGTGCAGTTCTATGATCCTCTCTACCATTGTTTCACTTTCCCAGATTTTCAGCTTGTGCCTACATTGGAGGAGTATTCTCATCTTTTGGGGATAAATATTTCTAGTAGAGTACCTTTTAGTGGATTGGAGGAGATTCCCCGATCTAGTATTATTGTTGAAGCTCTTCACTTGAAGAAGTCTGAGATAGAGGCTCATTGGGTGAAGAAAGGAGGGTTATTTGGATTGCCATATGTTTTCCTCATTAAGGAAACTACTATTTTTGCTCAAGCTGGTAGTGTTGATGCTTTTGAAGCTATCTTTGTGTTGCTCATCTATGGATTAGCTTTATTCCCTAACATTGATGGTTTTTTTGATGTTAACGTCATTAGACTTTTCTTGATTGGGAATCATGTGCCTACTTTGTTGGGTGATATGTATTTCTCTTTGCATCTAAGGAATTCTAAGGGTGGTGGAACGATTGTCTGTTGTATCCCTCTTCTATTCAAGTGGTTTATTTCGCAACTGCCTCAGACACCTACTTTTATGGAAAACAAACAATGTCTAAGGTGGTCTCAAAGACTTATGTCTCTCACTAATGATGATATAGTTTGGTATTAACCGTCCTTAAGCAGTTTGGAGATTATTCATAGTTGTGGGGAATTCTCTAATGTGCCTCTCATTGGTACACAAGGAGGAATTAACTACAACCCTGCTTTGGCTCGTCCTCAACTTGGGTTCCCCTTGAGAGACAAACCTAATAATATGTTGTTAGAAGGTATTTTCTATCAAGAGGGTAAAGATCCCCAACATTTGAAGCAGAAGATTGTGCATGCTTGGCATAATGTGCATAGGAAAGGAAGATCTGAGCTTGGTCCGTGCAATTGTGTTGCTTTGGAAGCTTACACTCTTTGGGTGAAGAAGAGAGCTTTGGAGTTGAGGATGTCTTATCCTTGTGAAAGACCTATGTCTATGGTTATGGTTAAGCCAGACGCACTCGTCAAGAGAAGTAAGAGAAGGATATGTGGGAAGAGCGTTTCCGTACTTTGAGCAAGAAGCATGAAGAGTTGTAGTTGGAGTCTAAGGACAAAGATGCACGGATTGAGCTACTTGAAGACCGAGTGACGAAGAGACAGAGAGGGCCAGAGGTTTCATCTTCTAGCATGCCTCAGCCTTCCGTTGCCTGGAAGAAGATTATTGACCAGCTTGTCCTCGAGAAGACTCAGATGAAGGCTTCTTTTGAGACCTAGATTCGTCGCATTCGAAGGAAGTATGCGCCTTCAGCCAGATCTTCTGACATTATCATTAGGGATCCTTAGGATGACTAGTCTCCTTTTCTCTTGTATCTTTTTATTTTGGTTTCTGAAATTATACTCAGTATAATCCTTCCAATTTATATATAAAAAGAGATTTTTGGTCATATCAAATTGTTGCAATTGCCATTTAAATATATATATTTGCAAATGATATAGTAAGTTCCTTGGAAATAAAAAATAATCAAGCATTGCATTTCATGCATCATTTTCATAAACAGGTCTTTTCCAGGTGTCTGATTAGTGTTTCTTCTGTGCTTGAAGCCAAGCTGACTCACTGGTATAATACCAGTGCCTATCATCTGAGAATTATGGAGCATTTGGAGCAAGAGAACAGAGAGTTGAAGGACGAGATCGCCCAACTGACTGCCATGATGGAGTCAGTTCTTTCCGCTCAGAGTCAAGCTTCTCCAACGCATGCAACTCCTCCCGCGAGGACTGTTACTTCAGAAGTGGTTACCTCTACCGTGCTTGCAGCTACCGCCCACTTCGCACCAAACCTGCCTGCGAAATTCCCGTGGGGAATGCCTCCTAATTTTTTTCCAGAAGGCTTTGCGCCTACATTTGCTTCCATGCTGGCATCTAGCCTGGTCAGGTCCGTGCCACCTCTAATATGCACACTTTGCCTCGCGTAAAGGACACCATCTATCATTCTGAGTCGTCTAAGGATCCGAATGTCTATGAGAAGATGGACGAAATGAAAGACCAATTTCTTGAGCTACGCAAGGAATTGAAGACGCTGAGAGGTAAAGATTTGTTTGGGAAGAGTGCTGTCGAGTTATGTTTGGTACCCAATGTTAAAATCCCGGTGAAGTTCAAAGTGCCTGACTTTGAAAAATATAAGGGGAATTCTTGTCCGCTCAGTCATCTTGTGATGTATGCTCGCAAGATGTCTACTCAAACTGATAATGACTAATTGCTTATTCGCTACTTCCAAGATAGCCTGACTAGTGCTGCACTCCGTTGGTACATGGGGTTGGATGGTGCAAGCATCCGCACTTTCAATGACTTAGGAGAGGCTTTTGTGAAGCAATACAAATATAATATGGACATGGCGTCGGATAGAGACCAGTTGAGGTCTATGTCTCAGAAATACAAAGAGACATTCAAAGAGTATGCGCAAAGATGGAGGGAGTTGGCTGCCCAAATCACTCCTCCTTTGGAGGAGAAAGAGATGACAGATCTTCTTAAAAACCATGAGTTCATTTTATTATGAATGCATGATTGCTAGTGCCCCCAGTGATTTTAATGAAATGGTAAATATGGGGATGAGACTTGAAGAAGGAGTCCGTGAAGGACGTTTGTCAAGAGATGAGGCATCAACGAGTAAGAGGTATGGCAGCAGTTTCAGCAAGAAGAAAGATAGTGAGACAAATGCAATTTCCAGTGGGAGGCAGAGGAGGCCTCTGATCAGAAGAAATCCACCACCCCGTCAACGTCATCATCATCAAGTGTCATCAGTAATTCAGGTATTTTCTAATCAGCAAGCATCACCAATTCAACAACAACAACAACATCAACGTCAACAACAATAACCGCAACAAAGAACGAACACCTACAACAACAACAATATCAACAACAATCAGCATCAGCAGAACTTTGAGAGGAAGAAGGTCTCTTTTGACCCAATCATATGTCGTATGCAGAGCTGTATCCCTCGCTAGTTCTCAAGAACTTAATTCAACCGAGGAACCCATCAGAGATCCCAGAACCACTTCCCTGGTGGTATAAACCCGAGCTTCATTGTGCTTTTCATCAAGGAGCACCCGTACATGATATTGAAAACTGCTATCCATTGAAATATGAGGTTTAAAAACTTATGAAGAGTGGTATGGTGTCCTTCGAGGACCAAGCTCCAAATGTGAAAGCAAACCCTTTGCCCGCTATGGGAACTCCTTAGTGAATATGGTGGACGGTTGTCCTGGAGAATTCAAGGTTTTTGATGTCCGGTTTATCCGAAGATCTTTGGTGCAGATACACAAGGATATCTGTTTGGTGAGTGACTGTGAACATGACCATGATGGTTGTGTTGTTTGTAGCGTGAACCAAAGAGGGTGTGATGTAGTGAAAAGGGACATCCAGCGTCTGATGGATGAAGGCATGATCCAGATTGTTCAATCCCGTCATGTAGATGACGACGTCAATGTCATAGTGCCCGTTTTCAAGCAACAAGAGCGGTTGATAATTCAGTATGATAGCAGCAACAACAAGAATGTCAGTCAAAGATCAGTATCGCCGTTGGTAATATGGTTAGCGGGCCCAGTTCTGTATGCATCTGATAAAGATGTACTGTACCAGTATAATGCTACAATTATAGAGAATGATCAAGAGGTCCCGTTACCAACGACTAGTTCAGTAGTGAGCATTGTTGATGTTACGAAGGTGACCCATAGTGGTCGAGTGTTCGGGCCAGTTGTCCCAGAAAACAAAGAGTTGATTGTTGGTAAGAAAGTGGAGTTACCTAATGTAGAACCAATTGGTTGTTCAAAGGATAAGTCTGGTGAATCCAACAACTTGAAAGCCAATGATGGTGATGAGGTACTCCGATTGATAAAAAGGAGTGAATTTAATGTGGTTGAGCAGTTGCTCCAGACCCCCTCAAAGATTTTCGTGTTGTCTCTGCTTTTGAATTCTGAAGCACCTAGAGGAGCACTACAGAGAGTTCTTGAACAAGCATATGTAGAGCAAGATGTTATTGTGGATCAATTTGATCACATTGTGTCTAACATCACTTCATGTAATAATTTAAGCTTCTGTGATGAAGAACTCCCTGAGGAGGGAAGAAATCATAACCTGGCTTTGCATATTTCAATGAACTGTAAGGAAGATGATTTGTCAAATGTGCTTGTTGACATCGGTTCGTCACTCAATGTGCTTCCAAAGTCAACTTTGTCGAAGTTATCTTACCAAGGAGCACCCATGAGATATATTGGGGTAATTGTCAAAGCCTTTGATGGCTCGCGCAAAATGGTAATTGGTGAAGTGGACCTTACAGTCAAGATAGGTCCGAGTGATTTTCAGACTACTTTTCAAGTAATGGATATCCACCCGGCCTACAGCTGTTTATTGGGAAGGCCATGGATTCATGTGGCAGGGGCTGTTACCTCCACTTTGCACCAGAAGCTCAAATTTGTCAAGAATGGCAAGCTAGTGATTGTAGGAGGAGAGAAAGCGTTGTTGATTAGCCATCTTTCATCATTCTCGTATGTTGAAGTTGAGGATGAGGTTAGAACTCCATTCCAAGCCTTATCTATTGCTGCTAAGAAGAGAGTTAGGGCACCTATGTCTTTGTTGAAAGATGCTCAGAAGATTGTTGAAGAAGGAACTGTTGATCAGTGGGGGCGCATGGTAGAGGTCTCTGACAATAAAGGCAGAACTGGCTTGGGATTCCAGAAAGGCTCATCAACTGTTAGATCTGAAGATATGCAACTCAGCTTCTATAGCGGAGGGTTCATTCATGGCAATGAACAACACTTAGATGATGTGCTAGAGGATAGCGAAGAGGAAGACTGCACCAACTTTGTAACGCATAGAAGGATATGCAACAATTGGACTGCCGTTGATATTCCTGTTATTTTGCATCGATCTAAGTAATTGCTTTTCTATTTTAAAATCCTTCTCCTATGCCTAAGGGAGAAGTGAACATTGTTTGGACATTTTAAATTGATCATCAATAAAATTAATTATATTCATCCACATCTTTGATGTTTATTTTTACTTTTTTCTTTATTCTGAAAATGGTAATTACAAAAAACATAAATAAATAATATAATTGTCCATCTGCATAATATTTGGTCACAAATTCACTTCTCTAAAATCAAAATATCAAATCATTATGCAAGTTGGTTCCTAACCCCATTGAATACAATGATCCTTCTCCTTCTCCAAATTTTGGATTCCTTATGTTTGAGGCCGAAGAGGAAAGTGATGTAGAAGTGAGTGATGAATTGTCTCGTCTTCTTGAGAAAGATGAAAAGATTATTCAGCCGTTTGAATAGCAGATTGAGCTAGTCAACTTGGGTTCTGAAGATGATGTGAACGAAGTCAAGATTGGGTCTCGACTGTGTCCGGATGCTAAGAAGGGGTTAATTGATCTTCTTCGAGAGTATTCATATGTGTTTTCTTGGTCCTATCAAGATATGCCTGGGTTGGATTCTGAGATAGTGGAGCATAGATTGCCATTGAATCCAGAATGCCCGCCAGTCAAGCAGAAGTCGACAAGAACGCATCCTGATATGACTGTGAAGATCAAAGAGGAAGTTCAGAAGCAGATTGATGTCGGTTTTCTCGTAACAGCTGAGTATCCGCAATGGGTGGCCAATATTGTGTCTGTGCCGAAGAAAGATGGAAAAGTCTGCATGTGTGTTGATTATAGAGATTTGAATAAAGTCCGTCCAAAAGATGATTTCCCTCTTCTACACATTGATATGTTGGTAGACAATACTGCTAAATTCAAAGTATTTTCGTTTATGGATGGATTTTCCGGATATAATCAGACCAAGATGGCACCCAAAGATATGGACAAGACCGCATTCATTACACCCTGGGGAACATTCTGTTATAGAGTGATGCCTTTCGGTTTAGAGAATGCTGGTGCAACTTACCAGAGAGCAAGGACTACTCTTTTTCATGATATAATGCATAAAGAGATTGAAGTTTATGTCGATGACATGATTGCTAAATCAATTGATGAAGAGGAACATGTTGAGCATTTGTTGAAGCTATTCCAGTGTTTGAGGAAGTATAAACTCCGCTTGAATCCCAATAAGTGTACTTTTGGTGTTCGTTCTGGTAAGTTATTGGGCTTTATTGTCAGCGAGAAGCGTATTGAAGTTATCCTACCAAGGTCAAAGCAATACAAGAGATGCCTGCGCCCAAAACTGAGAAGCAAGTCAGAGGTTTTCTCGGCTGCTTGAATTATATTTCCAGATTCATTTCCCACATGACTGCCACATGTGCGCCTATATTCAAGCTTCTTCAGAAAGATTAGTCTTGTGATTGGACCAAAGACTACCAGAAAGCTTTTGAAAGTATCAAGGAATATCTACTTGAACCTCCGATTTTGTCTCCACCTGTTGAAGGAAGATCGTTGATCATGTATTTGACTGTGCTAGAAGATAGTATGGGTTGTGTTCTTGGTCAGCAAGATGAGACTGGGAAGAAAAAAAATTCCATTTATTACCTCAGTAAGAAATTCACCGACTGTGAGACTCGGTATTCTATGCTTGAGAAAACTTGTTGAACATTGGCTTGGGCAGCTAAGCGTCTGCGTCAGTATATGTTGAATCATACCACTTGGTTGATATACAAAATGGATCCAATAAAGTATATATTTGAGAAGCCTGCTTTAATTGGGAGAATTTCACATAGGCAGATGTTGTTATTAGAGTATGATATCAAATACCGGTCTCAGAAAGCGATCAAAGGTAGTATCTTGGCTGACCATTTGGCTCACCAACCAATTAAAGATTACCAGTCAGTGCAGTATGACTTTCCTGATGAAGAGATTTTGTACTTAAAAATGAAAGATTGTGATGAACCATTGCTTGAAGAAGGGCCAGAGCCTGGTTCCTGTTGGGGCATGGTATTTGATGGAGTTGTTAATCAATATGGAAATGGCATTGGGGCAGTGATCATTACTCCTCAAGGCACGCATCTACCATTTACAGCTAGATTGACTTTCAAGTGTACAAACAACATGGCAGAATATGATGCTTGCATTATGGGGCTTGAAGAGGCCATGAATCTCATAATCAAGTATTTAGATGTCTTCGGTGATTCGGCTTTGGTTGTGAATCAGATCAAAGGTGAGAGGGAGACAAATCAACCCGATTTAGTACCATATAGAGATTATGCGAGGAGGATTTCAACTTTCTTTACAAAGATATACCTTCATCACTTTTGGGATCCAGTTTCCTTCTCTGTTCACGATCTGTGAGAATGTAGCATTTACTTCCAAAGATATGAAAGTACTTCATAGTGGGTTTTCTGCCTTTCCATATTTCATACAGAGTGGAGGCGGTTCCTTTTCTCAAGGTGACTCTGTTGTGAACATAGCACGCGGTATTCATAGCTTCAGCCCAAAAGTGCATAGGGAGCTTCTTTGCATGAATCATAGCTCTGGCAGATTCTTGGATAGTTCTATTTTTCCTTTCAACTATCCCATTCTGCTGGGGAGTTATAGGGGAAGAGAATTCATGACTTATTCCTTCAGACGAGCAAAACTCATCAAACTTGGAATTCTTGAATTCCGTACCATGATCACTCCTAATTCGGACAACACAGCTGTCCTTTTCCCTTTGGAGTCTGATGCACAGGTCTTTGAAGACATCAAATGTATCTGACTTCTCTCTGATGAAACTTATCCACGTGTATCTGGAATTGTCATCAACCACCACGTAGGCATATCTCTTTCCCCCCAGACTTTCAACCTGCATAGGTCAACATTAAGTCCATATGCAGCAGTTCCAGAACTCTGGAAGTAGTAGGATGTCCCAGCTTTGGATGTGACATCTTGGTTTTCTTGCCCACCTGGCATTCTCCACAGACTCTTCCTTCATCAATGAGCAGCTTTGGAATTCCTCTGACTGCTTCCTTGGATATGATCTTCTTCATTCCCCGTAAGTGGAGATGTCCAAGGCGTCTATGCCACAGCTTCACCTCCTGTTCTTCCTTGACTTAAGAGCATATTGTGGATAAGTTTGAGACTTTAGGTTCCCACAGATAGCAGTTATCTTTGGACCTAGATCCTCTCATAACTTCCTGATTGTCACCATTCGTCACAATACATAGCTCCTTAGTAAACTGAACATAGAACCCTTGATCACACAGTTGGCTGATGCTGATGAGGTTTGCAGTTAGTCCTCTTACTAACAACACATTATTCAGTTTTGGAACTCCAGAGCAGTCCAGCTTACCCACACCTTTTATTTTTCCTTTAGCACCATCACGAAAGGTCACATAGCTGGTAGTGTGAGGTTGGATATCTGCCAATAGATTTTCCATACCAGTCATATGTCTTAAGCATCCACTGTCAAAGTACCAGTCTTCTTTGGTAGAAGCTCTTAGAGTTGTGTGGGCTAACCTAGCATACCATTGTCGCTTCTTGTTGGAGACATGGTGCCTAAATGTCTTATGCTTAGGTCTGACATGAGGGACTTGGTTCGGGTAACCATGAAGCCTGTAGCAGAAGGCTTTTATATGCCCAAGCCTACCACAGTGGTGACATTTCCATTTCTGGAATTTCCTCTTCTGATGATTAGTCATCCTGGTTGCCCGATGTTGAGACATTGGATGTGACTTCCCTTTGAATTTATGAACTTTAGCCTTTGGGCGTTTGCGTTCAGCTGAGGATCTTTTCCCAAAGCCTAAACCAGATGTGGTTCCAGACTTCTGTCCTACCTTTAGGATCTCTTCCAAGGTGTCAGTTCCTTTATTCATCATTCTGATGGATTTAGTCATCTGATTCAGCTTGGAGGTCAGCAGGGTTATCTCACCATTTAGATCCTCTATGGCCGTCAGATGCTTCAGTTTCTCATATTCCAGCTCCTTGATGAGTTTCTTCTGCTTTTCTCCTTGTACACGTACTTCTGTACTGGTGACACACAGCTTCTTATAAGCTGCAGCAAGTTCATCAAAGGTCAGTTCATCTGCACTTAAGTCATCATCAGTGGCACAAACACTGGTTAGTGCAGTGACATGTTTAGCAGATTCTCCTTCAGATTCACTTTCAGAATCTCCTTCAGACCATGTGATAGCTAGCCCCTTATTTTGCATTTTGAGGTAAGTAGGGCATTCAGCTCTGACGTGTCCATACCCTTCACAACCATGACACTGGATTCCCTTGCCGTGGTTGAACTTCTCTTCAGAAGTTGATCTTTTCTTAATGTCAGACGGGATGTTCTTGACATTAGGTCTACCTCTTTGATCAATCTTCTTCACGAACTTGTTGAACTGTCTCCCAAGCATAGCTAAGGCTTCTGATATGCTTTCATCACCTCCAGTGTATCCTGCTTCTGACTCCTCTTCAGCATTAGATACAAAAGCTACACTTTTGTTCTTCTTTTCAGCATTCTCACCCAAGCCCATTTCAAAGGTTTGGAGAGAGCCAATTAGTTCATCCACCTTCATATTGCAGATGTCCTGCGCCTCCTCTATGGCTGTGACCTTCATAGCAAATCTCTTAGGCAAGGACCTGAGAATCTTTCTTACAAGTTTCTCTTCAGCCATTTTCTCACCTAGTCCACCAGAGGTGTTTGCAATTTCAAGAATATTCATGTGAAAGTCATGAATAGTCTCATCCTCTTTCATCCTCAGATTTTCAAACTTGGTGGTCAGCATCTGAAGTTTGGACATCTTCACCTTGGAAGTACCTTCATGAGTTACCTTGAGGGTATCCCAAACTTCCTTAGCTAGTTCACAGTGGTGCACCAGTCTGAAGATGTTCTTACTGATTCCATTGAACAATGCATTCAAGGCCTTGGAATTTGCAAGAGCTAATGCCTCTTGCTCCTTGTCCCACTCTTCTTCAGGAATTTGCACACTGACTCCATCTTCACCTGTCTTTGTTGGATGTTCCCATCCTTTGTTGACAGCTCTCCAGACTTTCCTATCTAGAGACCTTAAGAAGGCTATCATACGACGCTTCCAGTCATCATAGTTAGAGCCATCCAACATGGGTGGTCTATTTGAGTGTCCTATATCCTTGTCCATGGTACTAGAAAGTAACTTCCCTAGATCTCACCCAGATATTAACAGGCAGGGTGCCTGCTCTGATGCCAATTGAAATTCTAGTTATCAGACTTTAGATGTCACACGGGTTGTTATGACATCCAATTCTGCACAGACAAGAATTATGCAGAACTTAAAAGTAAGTGCAGTAAATAACACAAGTAATTGTTTACCCAGTTCATTCCAACATGACCTACATCTGGGGGCTACCAAGCCAGGGAGGAAATCCACTATCAGTAGTATTAATTCAAAGCTAAACTCACCCGTTTACAACTCTTCACTTAATCCCTACCCAATGCAATTTCAATCTTACTCTAAGATCAGAGTTCCTACTCACTCCCCCTCAATCACCTCAGTGATTACTACCTTTAATCAATATTAAAGACAATTTTGAAGTCACACTTCAAACAACTCTTGATTGTGCTTAACAGCTTTAATCAAGATACACAGCACTCACGCTTAAAAGCTTTGAGCGACACAACACTTACAACTCAATGAACACCCTATGCCAAAGCAATCATCTACGTGATAATGACTTGGCTTACAAGATATGTCTAATACAAGACTCACAAAAATACAGCAGTGAAGTATGATGGACACACTAAATCTTCACGCCTCAAAATCCCCAGTTCTGAATGAAGGAACGACTTCCTTTTATATTGCAGTACTTGGGCCTTTGCACTTGTATTCTCCTGAATTTAAGGTCACGCGAGTTCCCCTAAATTCCACATCTAGGTTACTAACAAATAGGCTATTTGTTAGGTTCATTAAATGTAGCTTGGTTGTTAACTTCCTGGATTTTCTCTCAGCTGTTGAATCCCTGAAGAATAGCCTGAGAAAAAGCTGAAACAGAAAACTGAACAACCTATAATATAGCATATGCTGTCAGGAATGAATGTCACGACATTCAGCTTGACATCAAGGATCATATGCTAAGTCTATTTTTCCAGAAAACAGACTGTACAATTTTGCTGACCTGTATATGACCAAAATGACCATACTACAGTAACAGCTTACATTAGTAAATGTCAAAGTATCCAATTTGACATTTACACATTTGGCCTTAAGTCAGTTCTGTTATCCTCTTGAAGAACAAACTAAGAAATATGCTGAAGTATAGCAGAACACCACTCTGTCTATTATTCAGTATATGTTGTCCATGATGAATGTCATAACATCCAGTTTGACATTCATATAGTAGGCCTTATGCCAGGTCTGGTATTTCCTTGATAACCAGACTACAAATGAATACTGAGCTCTAACAGAACACCAACTATTCTATTCCTCAGTATCTGCTGATAGGGATGAATGTCACCACATCCAATTTGACATTCAATAAATCCTGTATTAGCTAATCCTACAGTAAGTTACTCAGGTATGTCATGACATTAGTCAAGACATCAGAGTACAGTTAGATACTCTAACCTCCAATGCAGTCACACAAACGCCTTCACAACATGTCATGACATTAGTCAAGACATTAGAATCCAGCTAGTGTTTTACCATACAATGCAGCCAATTAAACACCTACAAACTCCCCCTTTGGCAAATTTTTGGCTAAAACACTTTGATCCCACAACAGAGTTCATAGCAGCGGAAATCACACATCTAGCAGGTAATAGACCTAGCTAATACACTCAGAGTGACAGCACACTCACACACAAGGAAGTTAAATAAAACTTCACATAACAGCACACATACAGAAGTTAAATAAAAACTTCAACACACATCAGCTGCAGGGGAGGGAATCTTCGAATCTGTCATGAAAGTCTGTTTTAACAGACCAATCTGTTGTCTGGGGTATCACCTGTTACTCCCCCTTTTTGTCAAAAATGTTACCAAAGCCAACAACATAAACAGAAAAAAATGACCGAATTACAGACTTGGTTTTACTTCACAGTTTCAACCAAGTTAGCACCCACTTGATCATGCTTCACAGCTTTGATCAAGTAATCACCCACTTTTGCTTTACTGTAGGTACAGCCATATCGGATGCCATGACTTTGTTTCTGACATCCAGAACCACTCCTGCATGAACAGCATCCTTGAATTCCTGCAGGTGCATATCCCTTCTCACGTTAGGGTGTCTCCTTACCCTCTTGTTGCCACACTTGTTGTACGTGGCATAGTTGTGATCTGTTGACCAATCAGAGCATAGTTTCAATTGTTTAACAGGCAGAGATATTAAACAATACATCCCAAACATCAGTGGTTGCTATAAGTTCTCAGAGAGACATATTCCCAGTTTGCCCCTTAAGTTTTCAAACTGAGTAGCATCCAGAGCCTTTGTAAATATGTCAGCCAGTTGAAGTTCAGTGGCTACATGTTCCAAGGTGATCACCTTGTCTTCCACCAGATCTCTGATGAAGTGATGTCTAATGTCAATATGCTTGGTCCTGATGTGTTGGATGGGATTCTTGGAGATATTTATGGCACTGAGATTATCACAGAACAATGTCATGACATTTTGAGTGACATTGTACTCAGTGAGCATCTGTTTCATCCAAACCAGTTGGGAACAACTACTTCCAGCAGCTATGTATTCAGCCTCTGCAGTGGACAGAGATACACAATTCTGCTTCTTGCTGAACCAAGATATGAGATTGTCTCCCAAGAAGAAACATCCTCCTGATGTGCTTTTATTGTCATCAGCACTCCCAGCCCAGTCAGCATCACAGTACCCAGATAGGACAGGCTCAGACCCATGTGAGTACAGCATCCCGTAGTCACAAGTCCCATTGATTTACTTGAGAATCCTTTTGACTTGATTCAAGTGGCTCACTTTAGGCTCTGCTTGGTATCTAGCACATACTCCAACTGCATAAGAAATGTCAGGTCTACTTGCAGTTAGGTATAGTAGACTGCCTATCATGCTTCTGTACAAGCATTGATCAACACTAGGCCCTCCATCATCTTTGGTTAACTTCAGATGAGTAGGAGCAGGAGTCCTCTTGTGCCTAGCATTATCCATACCAAACTTCTTAACTATGTTTTTGGCATACTTGCTTTGGGAGAGAAACATAGAGTCCTCCATTAGGTTGACTTGCATTCCAAGAAAGTAGGTTAGTTCCCCAACCAGACTCATTTCAAACTCAGATTGCATTTGTTGAACAAAATGTGTTACCATTTGTTCTGACATACCACCAAAGACTATATCATCCACATAGATTTGAGCAATCATGATTTTGCCGTCTTCATCCTTCACAAACAAGGTTTTATCTATTCCACCTTTTTTGTATCCATTTGAGGTCAGAAATTCGGTCAACCTTTCATACCATGCTCTAGGTGCTTGCTTCAACCCATACAAGGCTTTCCTCAACTTGTATACATGCTTAGGTTGGTTAGGATCACAGAACCCTTTAGGTTGTTCCACATAGACTTCTTCATTCAAGTAGCCATTCAAGAATGCACTCTTCACATCCATTTGGAACAGTTTAAACTTCAGAATGCATGATATACCTAACAGCAATCTGATGGACTCAAGCCTAGCCACAGGAGCAAACGTCTCATCAAAATCAACCCCTTCAACTTGAGTGTATCCTTGAGCTACTAGTCTTGCTTTATTCCTAGTAATTACTCCTTTCTCATCAGACTTGTTTTTGTAGATCCACTTGGTGCCAATCATGTTGGTCCCTTCAGGTCTTGGAACTAGCTCCCATACTTCATTCCTTTGGAACTGCTCAAGTTCCTCTTGCATGGCATTGATCCAGTATTCGTCAGTCAGGGCTTCTTTCACATTCTTGGGTTCAACCTTGGAAACAAAACAGGAATTTGAGCTCATTCCCCTTGACCTGGTAGTCACACCACTATTGGGATCCCCTATGATAAGATCCTTAGGGTGATCTTTCTGAATTCTGATAGATGGCATTTTGGTGCACTACTAGAATAAGTCATTTTAGCCTCCTAGTTTAGAGTCGGCCACCGACACGGACACTATTAGTGTCGGCTAAGCCTACACTAACGGACTCTATCTAGGTACATCTTTTAAGACAAGTTATTTTTTTTATCAGTGTCGGCAAAACCGACACTACTTGTTATGTTACCTTTGAAGAATGTTTGATTAATTTATTTAGAGTCGGTGAGACCGACTCTATCTAGTAGCATTATTTTTTAATTAGTATTTATTTACTTAGAGTCCGCTGAGCCGACTATATTCTTATAACATATACATTTTCCATTTATTTATCTATAATATATATATATATATATATATATATATATATATATATTTAAGGTTTAAGTATTTTATTTATTAATTAGAGTTCGCTTGGCGGACTCTATGGAATTTTCTATTTCGGACCAAAAATTGCGCGACATCTTATTTCCCTCTTTCCTTTTCCCTCGTCATTTTTCACTCTCCCTCCATTTCATTTCACAAAACGAAAACCCTAATTCCATGCTAAATCGTGAATCCCTTTTTTCCCTATTTCGTGAACCGATTCGTGAATCCCTAATCCGTGAATCCCTAATCCGTGAATCCATTGAAGAATCCCTAATTCAAAATCCCTCGTTAAAGGGTTTCTGAATCATCAAAGGTAATGCATATTCATCTCAAGTGATTTCCATGGATTTTGGTTTAATGAGTATGAGATAGTCATATGTTTTATGTTTTCTGAATGTAGGTTTTCCAGAACTATCGGCTTTGTGGATGCTGGAATCAACTTTTCTTTGCAAGTTTAGTATTGTTTCCAAATATGTTTAAAGTCTCCTTTAAGTCTGAAACTACAAAAATCAAATTATTTGCTAATTGGTTTTCTGAATGTAGGTTTTCAAGAATGCTCATCTTACTTAGTGGAGGCAGTAAGCAGTTGTTGAATGCAAGTTAATTTGGAACCGAAGCACTATATCATCCGGGATTTTGCAAAGACAACTCTTTCTCAAGGTTAGTCATCCCTATGTTAATTTGGAACCAGACTGAACTGTTAGTGTTTGCAATAGTTAGTGTTTGCATCAGTTAGTATTTCTCAAGGTTGGGGTTATAATTTATTTTGAAGGAAATGTTTTTTCTGGACTCAAATTTATTAACTGTTTGCATCAGTAGTGAAAGCTGTGTTTGTGAAAGCTGTATAGTTTCTATGATACTCCTGTTATGAACATATGTGTGGTGTTAAATGTGTTAAATGTGATTGTGATTATGACAAAAATGAGGTCGAATAATTTTACTGTTGCAATGTTTGAAGTTTGAAATACTTAACACTTTAGTTATTATACAATTATTTGGAATAAGTGAAGCTGTTGAGAATTATTTATGAATTGATTTTGTGGTTATGAGGAGGCTATGGAATTTCCTAAGTTCTGCTTAATTATTTCTTATGGGGTCAAACTAAAAGAGCTGAAAAAGTTTGTGCTGGTTTAGATTTGTTTTTGTGGAACCAAGGTTTCTGGTATGTTGATGATATTGATGCATGTTTTCATCCTTCCTCTTATCTTGAATGTCCTTCATGTGGTTCTCTTGATGATGTTGCCTCCGAGTAATTTCCAGTTGTTGCATTGTGTATTGATGATGCGGCTGCTTGAGTGCTTTATAGATGAACTCATATCTGTAGTTTAGTTTCCCTTTTGTTGCTTGATGTATGTCCTCTAATGCTCTAGATTGTCCTGTTCTTGATGAGATATTTGCTGTTGAGCCTTCCTTGCTTCAGGCTGAAGGTGATGTTTTCATTGTGCCACCTGATTTGGCTGTTGTGCTTCTTGAATTATCTGTTGTGCCTGCATTCCATAACTGATTTCTGATGTGAGTTGCAGTGCCAGTATCAGCCATTTGTAACAATCTGTGTGTCTGCTATATATTTGTGACCTGATTATTAGTGCTTGTTTTCTAACTGTTGTTGATGTGTCTTAGTTAGTGCTTTGCTTGCTTCTAGTGACTGCAATTGAGAAGTGTTCCTTTGTTCTGTCTTGTGTTGTTGTCCTATTGTGCTAGCAGTTCATCCATATTTTTGAAATCAATATGTTTCTCGATTCCCCGAGTTAGCTTCACGTGTTTCTGATTTCTCCATTCCTACTGTCTTGTTTGTCTTGTGCTTCCTTGTGTTTTAATGGATGATTGGATGTTAAATTTCCATTTTCCTTGCAAATAAGATATTCTGTTATACCCTGCTTGTGAAGCATAGTGAAATGGATAATTGGATGTTACTTTTAGAATTATAATCAATCCTTCACCATTCAAATTTAACTTTTAGAAGTGCCAATTTATTTCAAATCATATCATTGTATAGTGTGATAAACCTCTTTCAAGGTGTTTTCATAAGGCTTGACATGCTTCTACGAGAGAACACTCTTTATTTATGAAAGAGTTCCAAATCCATTTTGTTTCTTCTTTTTGCACTGTACGGCTCTGTTTGCGTAGACGGTTTGGTTATAGTTACCGTTAGTTTTTGTCGGCACCGTTAACTCTAATTGTTATAAGAGAATTGTTTGATTGTGGTTACCACTTGTTTAAACTCATAGTTCGAGCTAAGTGTATGATTTACAAATTTTTAAACTTTATTTTGATTTCGAACACGCATTGGCTATGTTGTGTTTTTCTCTTTTCGGTTTCCCTTGGATTGCGAATTGGTTATGTTGTAAATGAAATTCTAGCATCGGGATATAACCTTTCACCTTTGTGGCATTTGATTCGCATAGATTTTGTTTATATTTCGAATTAAGTTCTATTCTGTTGTTGTGATTGTCCCAGTGTTGTGTTTTTTTTCTGGTTTCGAGGCGGTTGCTTTGTGTATCGGCTACCTTATGCGTTTTGGTTGCGTATGTTTGTAGGTAGAAGTTTTGTTTTGGTTTGTATGTTGATTTGTGTTGGCATGGTAATAATTTGGTACTACTGTACATGACAGTCTATATAGTGACTACATACTGCAAGTTGTTAGTTATTTCCATTAACATGTAGTTTTGGTTCGGTTTACATTAAAAAATAAACTAAGAATTAAGGCTTACGTTGTTTTAGTTAGATTTCAGGAAGTGAGTACAATAGCTTATTGGATTTGTTAAAATATACAGCAGTTTAATAGATTTATAAATCTGTGCAGCAATTTTGTTTACGGTCTGAAATAATAATGTACAATAGTATTAAAATTTGGTATGTTCGTCATGTTTAATTTTTGAACCACTGAAAATAAAATAAAAATCCCTTGGAATACATGTATTCTATTCTCTCCTAATACCCATTAGGAAGTTATCTGATTTTCTCCTAATACCCATTAGGAACTTATCAGCCATTCATTTTTGTCTAATATATGTTTTAATTTTCAGTGGTTGACGAGTTAATTGTTTGCCTTATAGAAAATGGATCGTACTTGGATGTACGATAGAGTATATTCCAATAGACACGGATTGAAAGAAGAGTATGTTCGCGGGGTTAAAGACTTCGTAAAGAGGGCTTTGAAACAACCTATTTGTAAATCTGAGGGAGGGATAAGGTGTCCGTGTATAAATTGCAAGTGTCTCAAGATAAGAACACCAACTAATGTTAGACTTCACTTGTATCAAGATGGCTTTCAACCAGACTATTGGATTTGGACTCAACATGGAGAAGTAGAGCTCAATGTTAATACAAGGAATGATTCAAATAGTAGTGAGCATGTGCATCATGATGACCAAATTGAGGCAATGAATCAGATGGTGTATGATGCTTTTAGGCCTTATGGAGTATTCTCTCACGTGAATGATAACATAGAAGTTGAGGAATATACGGAGGATGAGTTTCCCAACGAAGATGCCAAACGATTTTATGACAAGTTGATATCTTTCAACAAGCCCATTTATGAGGGAGCTACCCAATCAATATTATCAATATCTACTCAACTTCTTGAAATTAGGTCTAATTGGCATGTACCACAAAAAGGTTTAGATTTTGTTGCACAAATGCTTAAAAGTGTATGTCCAGTTCAAAAATGCTTGCCCGAGAACTATTACCAAGCAACACAGTTGGTATCTAAGTTAGGGCTAAAGGTTGAGAAGATTGATTGTTGTAAGAATGGTTGTATGTTATATTACAAGGATGATAGCAATCTATCAGAGTGCAAATTTTGTAATGCTCCTAGGTTCATTCCTCGCAAGACTGGCATGGGAAAGTACAAAGATATCCCAGTGAAGAGAATGTTCTACTTCCCAATCATTCCCAGATTACAAAGATTGTATGCATCAACTGAGTCGGCAAGTGAAATGAGATGGCATCACATGAACAAAAATAGTTCCAACATCCTTCGCCACCCGTCAGATGGAAAAGCATGGAAACATTTTGATAGTGTATATCCTGACTTTTCTAGGGAACCCAGAAATGTAAGGTTGGGTCCGTGTTCAGATGGTTTTACTCCTTACATTCAAGCGTCTGCTTCTCCATACTCATGTTGGCCAATAATAGTTACTCCGTATAATCTCCCCCCTGAAATGTGCATGACCAAACCATACTTGTTTTTGGCATGCCTCATACCCGGACCTAAAAACCCTAAATTAAAGATAGATGTCTACTTGCAACCATTGATTGATGATCTACATCGATTGTGGTCCAATGGAATATTGACCTATGATATATCTACAAAACAAAACTTCATCATGAAAGCCTGCTTGATGTGGACAATTAATGATTTTCCAGCCTATGGTATGTTATCTGGATGGGGAACACAAGGTAAATTGGCATGCCCTCATTGTATGGAACACACTGATGCTTTCACCTTGAAAAGTGGCCATAAGAATTCCTGGTTTGACTGTCATCGTCGTTTCTTGCCATCTAATCACTCCTTCAGAAGGAGTAAAAGAAGTTTCCTAAAAAATAGGGTTGTGACCAATGAGCCACCTCCCATTTCCACAGGGAAAGATATATGGGCGGTAATAAGTAATTTTCCAAAAGTTACTGAAATTGGATGGGAGGCGAAATGGAAAGAATTCGAAGGGTATGGAGTGGATCACAATTGGAAAAAGCGAAGTATTTTTTGGGATCTCCCATATTGGAAGGATAACTTGTTAAGGCATAACCTCGATGTGATGCACATAGAAAAAAACGTCTTCGATAATATATTTAATACTGTCATGAATGTTAAGGATAAAACAAAGGATAATGAAAAGGCAAGAGAAGACTTGGCTAAATTATGCTTTCGCGGGGACTTGGAGCTCCAACCCTTAGAAAACGGAAAGAATGGTAAACCAAAGGCTAGTTACACTCTAACCAAATCTGAAGCCAAGTTGGTTTGTAAATGGCTTAAGGAATTGAGAATTCCAGATGGCTATGCTTCAAACCTCAGTAGGTGTGCCAATGTAGAAAAGGGTACGGTGCATGGGATGAAGAGCCATGATTGTCATGTTTTCATGGAATGTTTACTCCCAATTGCATTCCATTCATTGCCAGATTTGGTTTGGAAACCATTAACTGAGCTAAGTCGATTCTTTAAAGATCTTTGTTGCAATACATTGAGGATGGACGACTTAATTAAGTTGGATGAGAATATTCCAATTATCATATGCAAGTTGGAAAGGATTTTTCCACCAGGTTTCTTTGACTCAATGGAGCATCTTCCAATCCATCTTGCCAAAGAAGCAATTCTAGGTGGTCCAGTACAGTACCGATGGATGTATCCATTCGAAAGGTAATTGTTGTGGTTGATTTTATTAAGTTATTGCATGTTTATCATAAATTAATAAACGTGGAATGATTGAATGTGCAGATTTATGGGAGTCTCAAAGAGGGCAGTGACAAATAAGGCTAGAGTTGAAGGTTCCATATGCAGTGATTATATACATCGCGAGACAAATTACTTTTGCTCTCATTATTTCAACTCTTTCCGTTTGTTGCCAACCATAAATCTTAGTAACAAACCTCATTTAGACAATGATGACATTCTACCTACAATGTCCATTCTACAAAGTGGCGGTCGACCAAGTGGGAAGTCACGAAAATATTTTCTATCTGATAAGGAATGGAAGTCTTCACATGTGCATGTCTTGATAAATTGTGATGAGGTTAAACCATATCTTGAGTAAGTGTGCATCATAATATATTCAATCAAATTATTGATGCATATCATAATAGATATTTACTTATGAATCGTGTGATTTATTTCAGCATATTCTTAGAGAACCACTCTCTAGATATAGAAGATTCATCTGGGCGCATACATATAGAGTTTCCCATATGGCTGAAGAAATATGTAAATGAGGAGACAAATGGAGTTACTAACCAAGATATAATTGCCTTGTCTCGCAGTCCTGCATCAATGGCCATATCATGGAACATGTATTTTATCAATGGGTACAAGTTTCATACTGAAGAATGGAGCAAAGGTAGAAAAACTAGCAATTGTGGTGTGCACGTGAAAGGTCTTGCAGAAGGAGGAAATACTGATTTTTATGGAATAATCAAACATATCTTTGAGCTAGATTACTTTGGTCTGAAGCATAAGATTCCAGTTTTTTATTGTGAATGGTTTGATCCAACAAGGAATACGGGCACAAAGGTTCACCCACAATATAAAACTGTGGATATTAAGATGGATAAACGTTATCGTCCTTATGATCCTTTCATCCTTGCGCAAAATGCAAGACAAGTGTATTATGTCCCATATCCAGAAATGTGTAGAGATATGCGTGGATGGTGTGCGGCAATCACCATAAAACCAAGGGGTCGCGTAGAGATTGACAACATAGAGGATGAAGTACCTTATCAATCTGATGGGATGTTACCGGCACTACCCAATGTAGAAATTGAAGCAATATCTTGTTTGCGTGACATGTCACAATTAGATGTGTTTGAAGAGATTTTTGATTGCTCTACTAGTGAAGCAGATAGAGGGCATTGATGAAGATAAATTAAGTCGCTGTGCATTTATCTTTTCCTTGTAGAGAACTTTTTCTTTGTTTACCCCTCCTTTGTTAGCAGCATTCCTTTGTATTTGAAATGGCTCCATTTCTAATATCCAATAATTTGGCTATGTAGTGAATCACTATAGTTCTTCCCTGTGCTATCATGTAGTATAATACTTTCTAAAGGTCAAATACAGTTTTCTACACCTTGCAATATCATTTTACATGTTTTTGCATTAGATCGTTGCATGCTTTATCATGAAGTTGTTGTTAATCTTTTAGTTATTATTACTTTAGGACCACAATAGAGTATGCATATCTTTCTCTTAACTTTTTTTATTGATTGATTAATATGAGTCCTGTTTTTATAAAGTTTGGAGATGTATGAGAATATCGTACAACAACAATGAATGTTTTGTTTTCTAGTAGAACTAGAATTCACTTTATATGTTTTATGAAATTTTTTTATTTAGCAAGCAGCCGCCTCCCTTTATCTGTCTTCTGGCATATAATAAAAAATCCACATCTTCTCTGTTGAAACTAGGGGGCATTTTGGATTCTCCATTAAGAATCCGTACTGTAAATTGCTCAAATTGTTTCCTGTAGAGCAGTGTTGTGTTATCAAATATCCGTAACTGCGGCGCTATGGTAGGTATACGTGGCAGTTTTCGGACTCGCCACAGTATGGAGAGGTTTTTGCTGTTGTTGATGTTTGGAGGGGTTTTTGCGTGTTATCAGAAACAACATTGTTTCTTTTCTTTTACTTTTAATTTTATCAGAAACTGCATTTGATAATGTTATGATAATGTTAAGAGTGTGAGACTGACTAATCCTTTTATTTTTATGACAACAGATGACTAAAAGAGGTGGAAAAGCTAAGGTATTAGCACCAGGAAAACTTCAAGAAGAACGAAATCGCATAATTAACAAGAAGCATATTGTTAGGAAACCTGCTCAAACAACATTGTCTATGCAGGATGCATCATCGGCACCAACACCAGCTCAGGCAGCACCGTCCCTGCAGGTTGCATCGTCGATGCCGACATCAGCTTCGAAAAAATCATCTATGCAGACTGCATCGTCGATGCCAACACCAGCTCAGGAAGCATCGTCCGTGCAGGTTGCATCATCAATGCCAACATCAGCTTCTAAAAAATCGTGTGTGCAGGCTGCATCGTTGATGCCAACACCAGCTCAGGCAGCATCGTCCGTGCAGGCTGCATCGTCGATGCCAACACCAGCTTAGGCAGCATCGTCTGTGCAGGCTGCATCGTCGATGCCAACACCAGCTCCAACTGTAGTACCTGTTCATGCCACTACCTCTGAGAAATTCAGTTTTATGCCTACTCCAACTTTAAGCCATCAAACAATGGCTGGCCCTCAAAGTATAAACCTTCAAACAATGGCTAGCCCTTCAAATTTGGCAGAGGAGGAAGATGTGGATGCTGATGAGGATGAGGCGGTGGGTCAAGAAACTATTACCCCTCTTGTGCCAACAATAGATGAGAATGGGAAAGTTATTATAAAACCATCTGGTACTGGGTAAGTCATATATATTCTCATAATTTAATAATTTAGTAGTTTTATTATTGTATTTTGTCTAAAATATATATAACCTGTTAAGAAAGTTGAGAATATTACTATCCATATGATTCTTAATAATTGAGTAGTTTTATTATTGTATTTTGTAGGCTAGTTCCTGCCAAAGAAGTTGCTGGTGCCATTAATTATGCGATACGCAAACAATTTTATAAACCTATACATCATTGGTCTGCACTCGATCCTGATACGAAAGCTGATTGGTTTAAGTTGTTTGGAGTAAGTATTTATTGACTTTTGTCACTTAAGTTGATCAAATTATATTTAAAAAAGTAACTAATTGGTTATTAATATTAATTATGTGATTTTAATTATTTTTAGGAGAAGGTTTCGTGGGATCCTTTCGATCATGCATTTGTCTATAGCGCATTTGAAAAAAAAGGAAGAAAACGATTAAACGACATGTTGGGGAAGGCGAGGAGAAAAGGGACTCGACCTTCATGGATTGGTGATGATGCTTGGGTTGAACTTCAAACTTATTGGAAAAAGACCGAGTTTTTGGCTGTGTCTTCTCAAAACAAGACCAATCGAGCTTCCGCAAGAGGCGGAGCAGTCCACACCACAGGCCATAAGGCTCATATTGATGTTGCACTTCAACTTGTAAGTAATAAAATCCTAACAAATTATTATTATTATGAAGATTCTTTATATCTTGACAGTTTTACTCGTATTCTGTATTGATTATTGGATTATTTGATTTTTGTAGTCACGTGAACTTCAAAGGGATCTGCGTCCCGATGAGTTATTTTTAAAAACACACAAGAGGAAAAATGGTGAATGGGTTGACAGTCGTGCTGCATCTACTTATGTAAGTTCTCGTAAATTTTACTGCATCAATATTTGCATCCATGCTTTCAGAAGCAGACTTATTCAAATTAAACTCTCCAAAAAGGATCTAGTTATCCATTTTTATAGTCTAATGTAAGTTAGATATAATAGCACAAGTCCTATGTTTAACTATCAGTTTGAAATTCCTGCAATCAGTTTGCTGTGGTGTTTGATATTTGTTTGAAATTCCTGCATCAATATTTGTTGTGCTGTTTGATATCAGTTTGAAATTCCTGCAATCAGTTTGAAATTCCTGCTTGTGTTATCTTGCTGTTAAATATTCCTTACTTTTTCAACCTACTGACAGTGACGTGCTAACAACTCAACATTACTCACTAATCCGACTCCTAACACTAACAGAAATCAAACATTCAATTAACCATGCTAACCACTAATTCGAACTATTTTTTTTACTTGCAGTCCAATTAAGGTTGGTATATAATTCTAATAGAGTTTCAAAACTGCTAACTCTATCCATGTAAACTAACTCTAACTTTTGTGATAATTCGTTCTATTAATCAACAAGGAGCATAGTTAGTAATATTTTTTATTAGTTTTTTTGTTTGGTTGTTACACTGTGAGTGAAGTTAGGAAAGAGTTGTTAAAATGCAATTAATTATAACTTCTGTTAGATGACAGTTGGAATGTTAATTCGGTTAGAGTTAATTTGTTAGATGTTTGGACAAGTTGAATTCTGCTAGGGAATCGATTCCATTGAAAATGAAATTCTGTCACATATATTACCTTCTAGATGCATGAGTTTACTAAGTCGATTTTGATCAAATGGAAACTAGCTTAATTGGTTCAGTCACATGAAAATGCTAGCAATCTTGTGGTGCAAATTGATTTGATTCATGATTTATGAATACCTACTGTTAATTGATTATGCATTATTGTCACACTTATTTGAATATTAAATAGGATGGTTATTACTGTTGGCATTTTATTGAATTACGAAGTTATTGAATCAATTAGGAAATGAATGTGATTGAACAAATTTGGTTAAGTTGTTGTTGCTGCAGTTTTTTATGAAATTGAAACGCAGGTTGAAAAATCAATTAGGAAACTAACTATTACTAACTATGTAACTCAAACAAACTTAGCATTATAAATAGTTAACTGATTCAACCTTTTAACAACATTTAACAAATTCTAACAATTCTTAACAGAGCACTAACTTCTAACCAACATATCATCTCTAAATTCTTAACAGAGCACTAACTTAGCATTATAATGTTGTGTTATGCAGAAGACTTTTAAAGAGAAGTTTGATGCAGAACTTCAGCCAACTGAAGAAGGGAATGGAGAGGTTGTTCAAGTGTTAGATGGAGAGCGTGTAAATCAGCTATGGACAGAGGCTGCTGGGGGCCGTAACCGTGGTCGGGTTTATGGCGCTGCAGATTTAGCTATTAATCTAAAACGTGGATCAAAAAGTTTTACCCAACAATCTCAAACTCCTCAACACTCTATGTTTGGGATGTCATTAGAAGCTGAAAGAGCAGCTAGAATTAGAGCTGAACAAATTGCCGAGGCTGCAACGACCCAATTACAAGAGGCTAACGAAGCAATGCGAGCTGCTACCGAGGCTGCAAAAGCTGCTACCGAGACTGCACAAAGGATGGAGAGGGAGATGAATGCTTGGAAGGAATTTATGATGAAGAAATTTGACACTTCAACTTTTGTATCACATTCTCATCATTATGATGACAATTTGGATGATCAATCATTAGATGAAGATTGATCTTGTACTTTTAGTAGAACGAATTAATCTCGGATGTGATTACTTTTTGTGTATGTTTTTTGAAAGTTAATGTGGGTAGAACTTTTGTAGTTTCTTTCACGAATGTTTAAAATTGTTTCCAAATGTTTTACCATAAATATGATATTGTTCGGTTGATGGAGTGGATTGAAAAAATTTGTTCGAGTGAGGTTGTCATGTTGCAACCCGACTATAAACATCTTTATTGTCCTTTTTTGTTGACTTTAGAGTCGGTCTATGCAAGGCTAAATATTATTATAGACTTTTCTATGTTGACTTTAGAGTCGGTGCTACGGACGCTATCTGTTTTTTCTTGAGTTTTATAAATTGACCTCAATGCCAGTCGATCGATGCATAAAAAAAGTTGACTTTTTTTGTTGACTATAGAGTCGGACAGGCCAACGCTAAACATAATATTGACTTTTCATGGTTTTGAAACAATATAGCATCGGTCCCATTAGTGTCCGCGTTAGCCTCCGTTTCACCGAGGCTACGTAGCCTCGGTGTATCTTTAGCCGACGTTACACAGTAGCTTCGCAACTTTTATTCAAGGCCCGACACCGACGCTAAACCGACGCTAACCACATATTAGTGTCTGTTTTTTCACCTTTAGCGTCTGAAAGTGGCCGACGCTAATAACTGTTTTTCTAGTAGTGGTGGTTGCATCTACTTCACATTCAGGAGGAGGTTCCTGTACTTCTTCAGACTTGACTGGAATGTCTGTTGAACTATCAGGGAATGTTGCAACATCCTCTATGACATTGATTCCTTCCTCTTTATCATCCACAATAACATTTATGGATTCCATCAGGACATTGGTCCTGTAGTTGAACACTCTGTACGCCCTGCTGTTAGTGGAGTATCCTAGAAATATACCTTCATCACTTTTGGGATCCAGTTTCCTTCTCTGTTCACGATCTGTGAGAATGTAGCATTTACTTCCAAAGATATGAAAGTACTTCACAGTGGGTTTTCTGCCTTTCCATATTTCATACAGAGTGGAGGAGGTTCCTTTTCTCAAGGTGACTATGTTGTGAACATAGCACGCGGTATTCATAGCTTCAGCCCAAAAGTGCATAGGGAGCTTCTTTGCATGAATCATAGCTCTGGCAGATTCTTGGATAGTTCTATTTTTCCTTTCAACTATCCCATTCTGCTGGGGAGTTATAGGGGAAGAGAATTCATGACTTATTCCTTCAGACGAGCAAAACTCATCAAACTTGGAATTCTTGAATTCCGTACCATGATCACTCCTAATTCGGACAACACAGCTGTCCTTTTCCCTTTGGAGTCTGATGCACAGGTCTTTGAAGAAATCAAATGTATCTGACTTCTCTCTGATGAAACTTATCCACGTGTATCTGGAATGGTCATCAACCACCACGTAGGCATATCTCTTTCCCCCCAGACTTTCAACCTGCATAGGTCCCATTAAGTCCATGTGCAGCAGTTCCAGAACTCTGGAAGTAGTAGGATGTCCCAGCTTCGGATGTGACATCTTGGTTTGCTTGCCCACCTGGCATTCTCCACAGACTCTTCCTTCATCAATGAGCAGCTTTGGAATTCCTCTGACTGCTTCCTTGGATATGATCTTCTTCATTCCCTGTAAGTGGAGATGTCCAAGGCGTCTATGCCACAGCTTCACCTCCTGTTCTTCCTTGACTGAAGAGCATATTGTGGATAAGTTTGAGACTTTAGGTTCCCACAGATAGCAGTTATCTTTGGACCTAGATCGTCTCATAACTTCCTGATTGTCACCATTCGTCACAATACATAGCTCCTTAGTAAACTGAACATAGAACCCTTGATCACACAGTTGGCTTATGCTGATGAGGTTTGTAGTTAGTCCTCTTACTAACAACACATTATTCAGTTTTGGAACTCCAGAGAAGTCCAGCTTACCCACACCTTTTATTTTTCCTTTAGCACCATCACCAAAGGTCACATAGCTGGTAGTGTGAGGTTGGATATCTGCCAATAGATTTTCCATACCAGTCATATGTCTTGAGCATCCACTGTCAAAGTACTAGTCTTCTTTGGTAGAAGCTCTTAGAGTTGTGTGGGCTAACCTAGCATACCATTGTCGCTTCTTGTTGGAGACATGGTGCCTAAATGTCTTATGCTTAGGTCTGACATGAGGGACTTGGTTCGGGTAACCATGAAGCCTGTAGCAGAAGGCTTTTATATGCCCAAGCCTACCACAGTGGTGACATTTCCATTTCTGGAATTTCCTCTTCTGATGATTAGTCATCCTGGTTGCCCGATGTTGAGACATTGGATGTGACTTCCCTTTGAATTTATGAACTTTAGCCTTTGGGCGTTTGCGTTCAGCTGAGGATCTTTTCCCAAAGCCTAAACCAGATGTGGTTCCAGACTTCTGTCCTACCTTTAGGATCTCTTCCAAGGTGTCAGTTCCTTTATTCATCATTCTGATGGATTTAGTCATCTGATTCAGCTTGGAGGTCAGCAGGGTTATCTCACCATTTAGATCCTCTATGGCCGTCAGATGCTTCAGTTTCTCATATTCCAGCTCCTTGATGAGTTTCTTCTGCTTTTCTCCTTGTACACGTACTTCTGTACTGGTGACACACAGCTTCTTATAAGCTGCAGCAAGTTCATCAAAGGTCAGTTCATCTGCACTTAAGTCATCATCAGTGGCACAAACAGTGGTTAGTGCAGTGACATGTTTAGCAGATTCTCCTTCAGATTCACTTTCAGAATCTCCTTCAGACCATGTGATAGCTAGCCCCTTATTTTGCATTTTGAGGTAAGTAGGGCATTCAGCTCTGACGTGTCCATACCCTTCACAACCATGACACTGGATTCCCTTGTCGTGGTTGAACTTCTCTTCAGAAGTTGATCTTTTCTTAATGTCAGACGGGATGTTCTTGACATTAGGTCTACCTCTTTGATCAATCTTCTTCACGAACTTGTTGAACTGTCTCCCAAGCATAGCTAAGGCTTCTGATATGCTTTCATCACCTCCAGTGTATCCTGCTTCTGACTCCTCTTCAGCATTAGATACAAAAGCTACACTTTTGTTCTTCTTTTCAGCATTCTCACCCAAGCCCATTTCAAAGGTTTGGAGAGAGCCAATTAGTTCATCCACCTTCATATTGCAGATGTCCTGCACCTCCTCTATGGCTGTGACCTTCATAGCAAATCTCTTAGGCAAGGACCTGAGAATCTTTCTTACAAGTTTCTCTTCAGCCATTTTCTCACCTAGTCCACCAGAGGTGTTTGCAATTTCAAGAATATTCATGTGAAAGTCATGAATAGTCTCATCCTCTTTCATCCTCAGATTTTCAAACTTGGTGGTCAGCATCTGAAGTTTGGACATCTTCACCTTGGAAGTACCTTCATGAGTTACCTTGAGGGTATCCCAAACTTCCTTAGCTAGTTCACAGTGGTGCACCAGTCTGAAGATGTTCTTACTGATTCCATTGAACAATGCATTCAAGGCCTTGGAATTTGCAAGAGCTAATGCCTCTTGCTCCTTGTCCCACTCTTCTTCAGGAATTTGCACACTGACTCCATCTTCACCTGTCTTTGTTGGATGTTCCCATCCTTTGTTGACAGCTCTCCAGACTTTCCTATCTAGAGACCTTAAGAAGGCTATCATACGACGCTTCCAGTCATCATAGTTAGAGCCATCCAACATGGGTGGTCTATTTGAGTGTCCTATATCCTTGTCCATGGTACTAGAAAGTAACTTCCCTAGATCTCACCCAGATATTAACAGGCAGGGTGCCTGCTCTGATGCCAATTGAAATTCTAGTTATCAGACTTTAGATGTCACACGGGTTGTTATGACATCCAATTCTGCACAGACAAGAATTATGCAGAACTTAAAAGTAAGTGCAGTAAATAACACAAGTAATTGTTTACCCAGTTCAGTCCAACATGACCTACATCTGGGGGCTACCAAGCCAGGGAGGAAATCCACTATCAGTAGTATTAATTCAAAGCTAAACTCACCCGTTTACAACTCTTCACTTAATCCCTATCCAATGCAATTTCAATCTTACTCTAAGATCAGAGTTCCTACTCACTCCCCCTCAATCACCTCAGTGATTACTACCTTTAATCAATATTAAAGACAATTTTGAAGTCACACTTCAAACAACTCTTGATTGTGCTTAACAGCTTTAATCAAGATACACAGCACTCACGCTTAAAAGCTTTGAGCGACACAACACTTACAACTCAATGAACACCCTATGCCAAAGCAATCATCTACGTGATAATGACTTGGCTTACAAGATATGTCTAATACAAGACTCACAAAAATACAGCAGTGAAGTATGATGGACACACTAAATCTTCACGCCTCAAAATCCCCAGTTCTGAATGAAGGAACGACTTCCTTTTATATTGCAGTACTTGGGCCTTTGCACTTGTATTCTCCTGAATTTAAGGTCACGCGAGTTCCCCTAAATTCCACATCTAGGTTACTAACAAATAGGCTATTTGTTAGGTTCATTAAATGTAGCTTGGTTGTTAATTTCCTGGATTTTCTCTCAGCTGTTGAATCCCTGAAGAATAGCCTGAGAAAAAGCTGAAACAAAAAACTGAACAACCTACAATATAGCATATGCTGTCAGGAATGAATGTCACGACATTCAGCTTCACATCAAGGATCATATGCTAAGTCTGTTTTTCCAGAAAACAGACTGTACAATTTTGCTGACCTGTATATGACCAAAATGACCATACTACAGTAACAGCTTACATTAATAAATGTCAAAGTATCCAATTTGACATTTACACATTTGGCCTTAAGTCAGTTCTGTTATCCTCTTGAAGAACAAACTAAGAAATATGCTGAAGTATAGCAGAACACCACTCTGTCTATTATTCAGTATATGTTGTCCATGATGAATGTCATAACATCCAGTTTGACATTCATATAGTAGGCCTTATGCCAGGTCTGGTATTTCCTTGATAACCAGACTGCAAATGAATACTGAGCTCTAACAGAACACCAACTGTTCTATTCCTCAGTATCTGCTGACAGGGATGAATGTCACCACATCCAATTTGACATTCAATAAATCCTGTATTAGCTAATCCTGCAGTAAGTTACTCAGGTATGTCATGACATTAGTCAAGACATCAGAGTACAATTAGATACTCTAACCTCCAATGCAGTCACATAAACGCCTTCACAACATGTGATGACATTAGTCAAGACATTAGAATCCAGCTAGTGTTTTACCATACAATGCAGCCAATTAAACACCTACAGTTATCTCTTCCCCATGGCCCTTCTCCATGTGGGGAATTGATATGATTGGGATGATCGAGCCCAAAGCTTCGAATGGACATTGCTTCATTTTAGTGGCAATTGACTACTTCAGAAAATGGGTTGAAGCGGCGTCATATGCAAATGTAACCTCGCATAATCTGATTCTTGATAAACCTTACAACAACTTGCTTGGTTACATTTGCATACGATGTCACTTCAACCCATTTTGTGAAATAGTCAATTGCCACCAAAATGAAATGATGTCCATTCAAAGCTTTGGGTTCAATCATCCCAATCATATCAATTCCCCACATGGAGAAGGCTCATGGGGAAGAGATAACATTCAATAGTGTTGGAGGCACATGAATCTTATCAGCATAAATTTGACACTTGTGGAATTTCTTCACAAACTTGCAACAGTCAAATTCCATTGTCAGCCAATAGTAACCTGCTCGCAACATCTTTTTCGCCATTGCATGTCCATTGGAATGAGTACCAAAGGAACCTTCATGCACTTCAATCATCAACAAGTTTGCTTTGTGTCAATCCACGCATCTGAGTAAAACCATGTCGAAGTTTCTCTTGTATAGTATATCACCATTCAAGTAGAAATTGCCGAATAATCTTCTCAAAGTCTTCTAATCTTTCACAGATGCCCTAGGCGGGTAAATCTGACTTTGGAGGAAACATTTGATGTCATAATACCACGGCTTCTCGTCTTTGATCTCTTCCATAGTAAACACATGAGTTGGCCTATCAAGATGCATCACAGATAAATTGGGAACTTCGTTCCAATATTTTACCACAATCATTGATGCCAACGTTGCAAGAGCATCTGCCATCCGATTCTCATCTCGAGGGATATGATGAAACTCAACCTTTGTAAAGAAAGTTGAAATCCTCCTCGCATAATCTATATACGGCACCAAACCGGGTTGATTTGTATCCCATTCTCCTTTGATCTGATTCACAACCAAAGCTGAATCACCGAAGACATCCAAATACTTGATTCTAAGATTCATGGCCTCTTCAAGCCCCATAATGTAAGCTTCATATTCTGCCATATTGTTTGTACACTTGAAAGTTAACCTAGCTGTAAATGGTAGATGTGTGCCTTGAGGAGTAATAATCACTGCCCCAATGCCATTTCCATATTGATTAACAGCTCCATCAAATACCATGCCCCAACGGGAACCAGGTTCTGGCCCTTCTTCAAGCAATGGTTCATTACAATCTTTCATTTTTCAAGTACAAAATATCTTCATCAGGAAAGTCATACTGCACTGATTGATAATCTTCAATCGGTTGGTGAGCCAAATGATCAGCCAAGATACTACCTTTGATCGACTTCTGAGATCGGTATTCGATATCATACTCTAACAACAACATCTGCCAATGGGCACTTCTCCCAGTTAAGGCAGACTTTTCAAATATATACTTGATTGGATCCATTTTGGATATCAACCAAGTGGTATGATTTAACATATACTGGCGCAGATGCTTAGCAGCCCAAGCCAATGCGCAATAAGTCTTCTCAAGCATAGAATATCAAGTCTCACAGTCGGTGAATTTCTTACTGAGGTAGTAAATTGCAAATTCTTTCATTCCAGTCTCATCTTGCTGACCAAGGACACAACCCATACTATCCGTAAGCACAGTTAAATACATGATCAATGGTCTACCTTCAACAGGAGGAGACAAAATCAGAGGCTCAAGCAGATACTCTTTGATATTGTCAAAATCTTTCTGGAAGTCTTTGGTCCAATCACAAGACTGATCTTTCCGAAGGAGCTTGAATATAGGCGCACATGTGGAAGTCATGTGGGAAATGAATCTGGAAATATAATTCAAGCGGCCGAGAAAACCTCTGACTTGCTTCTCAGTTTTGGGCACGGGCATCTCTTGTATTCCTTTGACCTTGGCAGGATCAACTTCAATACCCTTCTTGCTGACAATAAAGCCCAACAATTTACCAGAACGAACACCAAAAGTACACCTATTGGGATTCAAGCGGAGTTTATACTTGCTCAATTGCTAGAATAGCTTCAACAAATGCTCAACATGTTCCTCTTCATCTATTGATTTAGCAATCATATCATCGACATAAACTTCAATCTCTTTATGCATCATATCATGAAAAAGAGTAGTCATTGCTCTTTGGTAAGTTGCACCAGCATTCTTTAGACCGAAAGGCATCACTCTATAATAGAATGTTCCCCAAGGTGTAATGAATGTGGTCTTCTCCATATCTTCGGGTGCCATCTTAATCTAATAATATCCGGAAAATCCATCCATAAATAAAAAGACTTTGAATTTAGCAGTATTATCTACCAACATATCAATGTGTAGCAGACGGAAATCATCTTTTGGATTGGCTTTATTCAAATCTCTATAGTCAACACACATGCAGGCTTTTCCATCTTTCTTCGGCACTGGTACAGTATTGGCCACCCATTGCGGATACTCAGTAGTTACAAGGAAACCAGCATCAATCTGCTTCTGCGCTTCCTCTTAGATCTTCACAGCCATATCAGGATGTGTTCTTCTCAACTTCTGCTTGACTGGCGGGCATTCTGGCTTCAACGGCAATCTATGCTCCACAATCTCAGAATCCAAACCAGACATGTCTTGATAGGACCAAGGAAACACATATAGTACTCTCGAAGCAGATCATTCAACCCCTTCTTGCAATCTGAACACAGGCGAGACCCAATCTTGACTTCCTTCACATCATCCTCGGAACCCAAGTTAACTAACTCAATATGCTCTTCGAACGGCTGAATGGTCTTTTCATCTTGCTCAAGAAGACGAGATAATTTATCACTCACTTCTACATCACTTTCCTCCTTGGCTTCCAACACAGGGAATTCAAAATTTAGAGAAGGAGAAGGATCATTGTATTCAATGGGGTTAGGAACCAACCTGCATAATGATTTGATATTTTGATTTTAGAGAAGTGAATTTGTGACCAAATATTATGCAGATGGATAATTATATTGTTTATTTATGTTTTTTGTGATTACCATTTTCAGAATAAAGTAAAAAGTACTAATAAACACCATATATGTGGATGAATAGAATTAATTTTATTGATGATCAATTTGAAAATGCCCAAACAATGTTCTCTTCTCCCTTAGGCATAGGAGAAGGATTTTTAAAAACATATAAAAGCAATTACTTAGATCGACCAAAAATAACAAGAACATAAACAGCAGTCCAATTGTTGCAAGCCTTTCCATGCGTGACAAAATTGGTGCAGTCTTCCTCTTCGTCATCCTCTAGTACAACAGCTAAGTGTTGTTCATTGCTATGAATGAACCCTCTGCTACGGAAGCTAAGTTGCATATCTTCGACCTTGCAGTTGTTGAACCATTCTGGAACCCCAAACCGGTTCTGCCTTTGTTGTCAGAGACCTCTACCATGCGCCCCCACTGATAAACATTGCCTTCTTCCACAATCTTCGTAGCATCTTTCAATGGGGACATAGGTTCCCCAACCCCCTTTTCAGCAGCGATAGATAAGGCTTGGAACGGAGTTCTAACCTCATCCTTAGCTTCAACGTAAGAAAAAGATGACTAGTGGCTAACCAACAGCGCTTTCTCTCCACCAACAATCACTAGCTTGCCATTCTTCACAAATTTGAGCTTCTGGTGCAAAGTGGAGGTAATAGCTCCTGCCTCGTGGATCCATGGCCTTCCCAATAAGCAACTGTAGGCCGGGTGGATATCCATTACTTGGAAAGTAATTTCAAAATCACTCGGACCAATCTTGACTGGAAGGTCCATTTCGCCAATAACCGTTTTGCGCAAACCATCAAAAGGTTCGACGATTACGCCGCTATACCTCATAGGCGCTCCTTGGTATGATAGCTTTGACAAAGTTGACTTTGGAAGCACATTCAGTGATGACCCAGTGTTAACAATCACATTTGACAAAGCATCCTCTTTGCAATTCATAGAAATGTGCAAAGCCAGATTATGGTTCCTGCCCTCCTCAGGGAGCTCTTCATCACATAAGCTAAGATTATTGCAAGAAGTGATGTTAGCTACAATATGATCGAATTGATCCACTGTAACATCATGTTCTACAAACTCTTGCTCTAGAACTCTCTGCAGTGCTTCTCTGTGCGCTTCAGAATTCATGAGCAGAGACAACACTAAGATCTTTGAAGGGGTTTGGAGCAATTGCTCCATCATATTGAACTCGCTTCTTTTGATTAACTACCTCATCATCATCATTGGGTTTCAAATTGCTGGATTCACCAGACTTACCTTTTGAAAATCCAACTGAGTCTTCAACAGGCACTTCCACCTTCCTACTCACAACTGATTCTTCTTTATCCTTTGGGAACACCGGCCCAAACACTCAACCACTGCGGGTCACCTTAGTAACATCAGCAATGCTCACTACTGTACTAGTCGTAGGTAACGGGACCTCTTAACCATCCTTCATCATTGTAGCATTATACTGATACGGCACAGCTTTATCAAATGAATACGGGACTGGGCCTGCTAACCGTATTACCAACGGCGATATTGATCTTTGACTGTTGTTGTTACTGGAGTCATACTGGATTACCAACTTCTCAGGCTACTTGAAAATAGGCACTATGACATTAACATCATCATCTACATGACGGGACTGAACAATTTGAATCATGCCTTCATTCATCAGTCGTTGGATGTCCCTTTTCATAACTTCACAACCCCTCGGGTTAACACTACAAACACCACAACCATCATGGTCGTGCTCACATTCACTTACCAAACAAACATCCTTATGCATCTGCACCAAGGACCTCCTGATAAACCGCACATCAAAAACTTTAAACTCTCCAGGACAACCATCCACCATATTCACAGAAGAGTTCCCATGGGCGGGCAACGGGTTCGCTTTCACATTTGGTGCTCGGTCCTCGAAGGACACCATACCACTCTTCATCAATTCTTGAACCTCATACTTGAGCGGATAACAAATTTCAATATCATATCCAGGTGCTCCTTGATGAAAAGCACAACGGAGCTCAGGTTTATACCACCAAGGAAGTGGCTCTGGAATCTGTGGCGGGTTTCTTGGTTGGATCAGGTTTTTAAGAACCAAGGATGGATAGAGTTCTGCGTAAGACATAGGAATCGGGTCGAAAGAGACCTTCTTCCTCTCAATGTTGTGTTAAGGATGATTGTTATTGGTATTGTTGTTGTTGTAGGTGTTCGTTCGTTGTTGTTGTTGTTGTTGAACTGGTGTTGTTTGTTGATCAGAAAATATCGGGATAACGGGAGATACTTAATGATGATGTTGACGGGATGGTGGATTTCTTCTGATATGAGGCATCCTCTGCCTCCCACTGCTTATTTCATTCATCTCACTGTCCTTCTTCCTACCGAAATTACTGCCATACCTCTTGCTTGTTGATGCCTCATCTCTTGACAAACGTCCTTCTCGGACCCCTTCCTCAAGCCTCATCCCCATGTTTACCATTTCGGTAAAGTCACTGGGGGCACTAGGAATCATTCGTTCATAGTAAAATGAACTCAGAGTTTTCAAGAAGATCTTTGTCATCTCTTTTTCCTCCAAAGGAGGAGTGATCTGGGCAGCCAATTCCCTCCATCTCTGCGCATACTCTTTAAATGTCTCTTTGTCCTTCTGATACATAGACCTCAGTTGGTCTCTATCAGGCGCCATATCCACATTATACTTATATTGCTTGACAAAAGCCTCCCCTAAGTCATTCAAAGTGTGAATGCTGGCACTGTTCAATCCCATGTACCAACGGAGCGCAGCGCCGGTCAGGCTATCTTGGAAGTAGTGAATAAGAAATTGATCATTGTCGGTCTGAGTAGACATCTTACTAGCATACATCACAAGATGACTAAGCGGACAAGAGTTCCCCTTATATTTTTCAAAGTCAGGCACTTTGAACTTCACCGGGATCTTGACGTTGGGCACTAAACACAACTCAGCAGCACTCTTCCCAAATAAATCCTTACCTCTCAGCGTCTTCAATTCCTTGCTCAACTCAAGAAACTGATCCTTCATTTCATCCATTTTCTCATAGACATCCGGACCCTCAGACGACTTGGAGTGATAGATGGTATCCTCTACACGGGGCAGGGTGTGCACAACCGGAGGTGGCACAGACATGACCGGGCTAGATGCCAACATGGAAGCAAATGTAGGCACAAACCTTCGGGCGCAAAGTTGTCGGCATTCCCCACGGGAATGTGGCGGGCATAGTCGGCGCAAAATGGGCGGCAGCAGCAGGCATGGTAGAGGTAGCCACCTCTGAAATAACAGTCCTCACAGGAGGAGTTGCAGGCGTTTGAGAAGATTGACTCTGAGCAGCAAGAACTGACTCCATCATGGCAGTCAGGCGGGCGATCTCGTCCTTCAATTCTATGTTCTCTTGCTCTAGATGCTCCATGATTTTCAAATGATTGGCGCAGGTGTTATACCGGTGAGTCAGCTCGACTAAAGCACAAAAGAAACACCAATGAGACATCTGGCAAAAGAGAAACCTGCTTATGCACATGATACATGAAATGCAATGCTCGATTATTGATTTTTGTTTTCAAGGAACTTACTTATATCATTTGCAAATATATATATATCAACAATTGCAATAATTTTATATGACCAAAAAATCTCTTTTCATTTATATAATTGGAAGGATTACACTGAGTACAATTTCAAAAACCAAATGAAAAATACAAGGGAAAAGGAGACTAGGCATCCTAAGGATCCCTAACAACAATCTCAGAAGATCTGGCTGTAGGCGCGTACATCCTTCGAATGTGACGGATCTCGGTCTCAAAAGAAGTCTTCATTTGAGTCTTCTCGAGGACAAGCTGGTCAACAATCTTCTTCCAAGCAACGAAAGGCTGAGGCATGCTAGAAGATGAAACCTTTGGCTCTCTCTGTCTCTTCGTCACTCGGTCTTCAAGTAACTCAATAAGTGCATCTTTGCCCTTAGACTCCAACTGCAATTCTTCATGCTTCTTGCTCAAAGCACGGAAACGCTTTTCCTACATATCCTTCTCTTGCTTCATCTTGATGAGTGTGTCTTCCAACTCCTCTACATCTTGGTTAGGGAGAGTTAATGGCTCAACCACAACCATAGATATAGGTCTTTCACAAGGATAAGGCATCTTCAATTCCAAAGCTCTCTTCTTCACCCAAAGAGTGTAAGCTTCCAAAGCTACACAATTGTGCGGACCAAGCTCGGATCTTCCTTTCCTATGCACATTATGCCAAGCATGCACAATCTTCTACTTCAAATGTTGGGGATCTTTACCCTCTTGGTAGAAAAGACCTTATAACAAAGTGTTATTAGGCTTATCTCTCAAAGGGAACCCAAGTTGACGACGAGCCAAAGCAGGGTTGTAGTTAATTCCTCCTTGTGTACCAATGAGAGACACATTATAGAATTCACCACAACTATCAATAATCTCCAAACTGCTCAAAGACGGATCATACCAAACTATATCATCATTAGTGAGAGACATAAGTCTCTGAGACCACCTTAGACATTGTTTGTTCTCCACAAAAGCAGGTGTCTGATGCAAGTGAGAAATAAACCACTTGTACAAAAGAGGAATACAACAGACAATAGTTCCACCACCTTTAGAATTCCTTAGATGCAAAGAGAAATACATATCACCCAACAAAGTAGGCACAGGATTCCCAATCAAGAAAAGTCTAATGGCGGTAACATCAACAAAACCGTCAATGTTAGGGAACAAATCTAATTCATAGATGATCAATACAAAGATAGCTTCAAAAGCATCCATACTACCGGCTTGAGCAATAGAAGTAGCTTCCTTGATGAGGAAATCGGATGGCAACCCAAACAATCCTCCTTTTTTCATCCAATGAGGCTCAATCTCAGACTTCTTCAAGTGAAGAGCTTCGGCAATAATACTAGATCGGGGAATCTCCTCCAATCCACTAAAAGGAACTCTAATAGAAATAGGTATCCCCAAAAGATGAGAATACTCCTCCAATGTAGGCATAAGCTGAAAATCTGGGATAGTGAAACAACGGTAGAGGGGATCATAGAACTGCACAAGCACACTCAAAAGTCCTTCAACTACATCAGTAGACAAGATGGACAAAAGCTTCCCATGACGTTGTTTGAAGTACAAGGGATCTAATACAAAATATGCTAGCTTCCTTAACTCTTTCAAGTCGGGACATTTGAAACTGTACTTCTTAGTGTTCCTTTGTCCACAATCCATGGTCTAAAAATATTTGCAAACAATACCTCAGTTCCTTGAAATTTTCATGTGATGAATGTTATGATGCGTATGAATGCATGAATGCAACAATCACAAATAAGGGATCACACACAAGGCAAACAAAGGTGAAGGGATGAATCAAGTCATTGTCAAGATCAATCATCCATTTTGGTGGATTACGGATTACACCTTATCAATACCCAAGTTCCATTGATATTGACAAGATTTGATTGGATCAACCAAGAATCAAGGGTTTGTTGCAAGTCACGAGCATGGAGACTGGGTAAAAACCATCCCAAAGGAGTGAACTAAGGATAAAACCTATAGATCATGTTCTAAAAAGTTCCTAGAGTCTTAATTCCATCTATCGGATATTACAGGTTAAGATGACTGACTCATCGACCCATAATATTCTCAAGAGAAACTCGTCTGAGTGTAGTATCGTGTAACAACTGTTATCAAGTCTACACTTGAACAATTTTCGCACTACGTCCTAAATAGGCCAATAGGGGGTAAATGTTCTACGGTCATCAGCTTCTCAGACCCAAATTAGAGATAGTAATGCCTAACCACAAATACTTGTGTGACATTTCCAAATCCAAAAGAGTCTCCACTGAGCAGATGGATCTCAAGCCAACTTGTTAAGGACTACTCCACACAAGTCGAACATGACTATACCATCCTCCTATCTTAATTGCACTCAAGTTCGGGTTAGAACTTATCTCACCACTCAGAGATCACCAAGCACAACAAGCAGATTATCTCACACATACATATATACAAACATCACATATATACAAATATATACACACAAAATGTAGGCTAAACCCACTGGAGACTACTCCCCACAAGAGTCGCCACCGCACTTTTATTGTTTCCAAGGGAAAAGGGAAAAAGTATGAACAAAACCCAAAAGTAAGAAGTTTTCAAATCAAAACTAATAAAATGTTAGAGATTACAGGTAAGGGGGTTGGTTACACAGAGGGAAGGTGTTAGCACCCAAAGTGTCTTAGGTACTCCTAGGGAGCCCTTTTTGTGTGCATGTGTATTTGGTACAAAATGATGTTTACAAACAAATAGAATGGGGGGATGAGAAAAGAATTCATTTATTATATTTTTGTGTTTAGCAAGACCTTCGGTCTTGTGCCTACCTACCAACATAAAATGAGGGATCAAAACCTCGTAGTTCGTGATACAAATTTCAAAATGGATGCATTGCTTTTAACAAAAATTAAGTTTGAAAGGCACAAAGGCCTAAAATTGGTTTGAATGAGTTAGTTCTTTTTGGTTTTTTGAAAGTTTAAGTCAAGTATGGTTAAGCTTATTTACAAGTTTGATTTAAGAAAAGAAGTTTGAAAATACAATGGCATAAGGCCAAAGTTTCTATCTTTTTGCAAAGTGGTCAAAGTTTTAGAACAAAATAAGTTCAATCAAAGAAGATTTTGAAAAAGGGAGGGAGAGATTTTGAAATTAAAGAAATGGGGAGAATATGAAAGGACTAATCCTATGCACAAAATTAAAAGTTGAGAGTTGAAAAGATCTGACCAAATGGGTAGCAATCCAATAGACAAGAATGTCAATAGAAATCCAAAATTCGCTTGGACTTTTTAGAATCAAGCAACACACAAATGCACAATTATTTTATCTTGAAAAGCAAGGCATCAAATAAAGATAGCCACATCCAAGGTTATCCATTCCATGATCTTCTTCAAAATAGCCCATGTAACAGATGAATTCCACGAGTCACAGGTTCAAAATAACAGCTTCACGATGATCATGTTGCAGATGAACTCAAAGGGATCTTGAATGATGTATCAGATGAAGTTTCAAATTGCAAGAACTTGGTTTCTCAATAATTTGGCATTGGCCAAGTCCTTTAGCATAGGAATGTTGCCTAAGTTCTAAGTCCATTTGTCCAAGATCAAGCCAACAGTCCACACAAAAATTTTTTAGGGTTTTTTTGTTATTATGTACATTAATGGTAAAAGACCACACAAACAAGCAAAGTATACACACAAGGAATATCACACAATATGGTCCAAGTGGATAAAGTGAAAATTGCATTAACATAAACAATTAGAATGATATGAACAACGGCATATATATAAAAGCTAGAATTAAATGACATTAAAGTAAATGGCTTGAAATTAAAAGTTAGTTGTTAATAGTTTAGAAGTTAGTATTGTTTTGCTTTTGTTTTTCATTTTAAGACATTCTTTGGAGAACACTCAACCCACTTATCACAAGCATGGATCCTTGAACCAAGACATCTTCCAAAGGAAGGAAAAAAGGCCAAGTTTCCACACAATATCATGAAAGATGGGAGACTTACAATCTCACTAACTAGAATGTTATGCCTTTTATGTCACAAATTTAGCGCTATGTTAAGCAATCGTAATTGGACTTATATAGAAGTCACAACTATTTGAGGTCGGGCAATAGAATTTTGGTGTTAATGCATGTTAGAGACATAGTATTATGGACTATGCTCATGAAACATACCACACACAAAAAGAATATGCAAAAGGTGTGGCTTAATCTCATCCATACTCATGTTAATTTTTCAATCAACTAGCTTTAGGACTTTGAGATATCATAGGCCAAATGAGATGAATGCATAAAGAAAGGGAATGAGATGAAGTGGGAGAGGAATAGATGAAAACTCAAATTGATCAAAGGAGGACTTTTACAAAATTAATATCATCCATTCATTTTGGGAGATGGAATGTACATTCCATCAATCCCCTAAATTCAATGATATTAACTTGACAAAGTCAAATCAACCTTGACCAAGGCGCAACAACAAGAGTCAAACACAAACAAGTCATCACAATTGGTCAAAAAAATTATTTGGCATTTATTCAAATTAAAAATACTAAAATAAGGCATTTAAATTAAATATGGTTTGTCAAATTCCTAAAACCTCATCAAAACACCAAATAAATGGCCATGAGATTTATCATCGGTCAAACAAGGTCAAAGGACCTTGGAGAAAAAATTTCAGAATATTTGAAGACTTAAAAGTATTTTTAAACAATTAAAAACAAATGCAAAATCAATTAAATCATAAAAAATATTAATAATGATCCAAAAAATAATTTTAATTCAGAATATGAAAGAGGATATTATTTGAAATTTTTTGGAGAAACTCTCATATTTTTTGGATCAATATTAAAATTAATATGAATTAATGAAAATAAAGCAATTAAAATGAAATTCAAATAATTAGAAAAAACGTGGACCACTTGATCTCCCTCATTAATTGAGGTGGCAGATCAAGTGGCCACCAGCGCGCGTTCCATGGTGGACTTGAGTCAACGCGGCACATGCATGGTAACTAAACACAACGCACGAGATTAAAACAATTTAAAAGGGATCAATGACTCTGAACCGTGTCAACACATCACCGACGTCCAAAGGATGGTCATCTTCTTCGGTGACCCTGACCGGACTGGTCCACTCATCACCATCAAAAAAATGGAAAAAGAGGACATGATCTTAAATAAAAAATGGCGTAGAGCATGAATCTGACCTCAATTTTAACTAACTCCTCACATATAGAAAGATATGAGGAGTTGAATTTTGAGGTATGTCAACTGAGTTGCTTCGATTTGACCTCTAAGCAACTCAATCTTCTTGCCTACATTGGTAGGACTTCAGACAATCAAAGAATCAAGAGAATTGAGCAAGATTGTGAGAGAATCGAAGAGATGAAATTTTCTGGAAAATACCTTCAATGCAGGTCTGGATTCAACTGTTCTTGCCTTGGCTCGTGCTTGATCTCACTCAAAATGCTTGCAGAAGTAGAATGAAATGCACAAAAGGTCTTGGAAGGGTTAGAGGTTTAGGATAAAAGTTGGTGCGAATGTGTGTTGAATTATGAGCATATGGAGCTCTATTTATAGTTGGATCATGTGATATTTGCACCTTCCAAATGACTTTCCAAAATTGGCAATGATTGATGCATGGGTGCATGGGCGTGTACAGGCCCATGAGATCATTGCTTTAGGTCCACAATTGAGTGTTAGAGAGTCTGAAATCAACTTGGATTGCAAGGCAAGTGTACATGGAAACTTGAAGTTTGATCTTTGCCAAATGATGATGCAATGTTCAACCCATGCGCAGCCTATTCAATTCTTGTCCAAAATGGATGAACTTGGACTTTTTGGAAAGTTTAGATCAAGAGGAACAACTTTCATGTTCAATACTTTTCCATTTGAAGCTTGTATCATGATGAATTTTGAAGTGGAAGTTTGGAAATCTCAACATGTTGAAATTTTTTCTAAGTGTCAAGCCATATATCTCAATATTCCACCTTGCTTAACTTTTTATTTGAGCTTCAAATGAGAAAAGTGTATTCACAAAAATTGTATCTCTTTCAAAGACCTTCAAAATGGTCACCAATTTCATGTCATTTGGATTTGAAATGATTGAGTTATGCATTTCTGAAGTTTGGAAAAATCACTTGTTAAATGGTATAAATCAAAAGTGACCTATAATGTATACTCATATCACATGCTCATAAAAGTTGAATTATCTCTCACTCCAAACATCAAAGTTGAATTAGACATATTGAATTTGATTGCGCAACTTATAAATCTTTCATCTCAAAAAATTGAGCAAGTTATGGCCTTGGGAAGTTGACTTTCAAATTAGGGTTTAGACAAAATGACCTATAATGTTTCAACATAGAAAGTGATTTTCCAAGAAAAACTAGATATAGGTCTCAACATGAAAGTTGTTTGGAATGTTATTTAGAGTATTTTTTTCTCTTGGAATCATTCTCATATGGTGAAAATTGTAGGAGATAGGGTCTAGGGAGACCCAGTTTTGATTAGATGAATTCATCTGGCCAACCACCATCAACCAACTTGCTAAACTTCAATTCTCTTGACTTTCTTGGCTCATGGTAGATCATATATGCATAGGATGATGAATTTTGAAGTATCCCTTAAGAAATTTGATCAATTGTTGAGATAGCTTGTTGGAGAAGTTACTCAAGTTACTTAGTCAAACTAAGGTTTCCAAGGCAAATCACCCTTAAACTCTTGAAGAAAACTTGATCAAAATAACATGCAAAGATCATTAGGACTCATATATGATGCTTATGACCATTCTTGTATCAATCCATGGTTGTGTTCTTTGTTCATGAGGGTCTCAAACCCTAGATGTGAACTTGATAGATCTATGAGATCATGCCCTACCTACAAAAGAGTTAGGCAAATACAAAGACATATTTTTGGTATTATGGTTAGTGAAAAATGATAAAATACAAGTATGATAAAATCATATAGTGCTTGGTGATCTTTCCCAAAACAAACCCAATGAAAGAGGGGTAAGGAGGATGCCAAGGTATGATCCCATTGTTAATGCTTATGATGAAATTGCATGAGGGATCTTAGGGTCAAAATTGGGGTCTTACACTTACTTAAGCGCAGATAGTACACACGTCGATTTACATCCCAAAAGTAGTTCATGTTAACTAATGTGCGGTGAGATAATTCTTGAGAATAACCAGGAGATTTGTAGGTGAGATTCGGAAAACCAATGTCAAAGAAGTTTAAAATCTTATCAATCATAGAAGGATAGCAAAAAGAAGTTCCCTTGTTGCATTTTTTTATAGAGAACATACGAGACACAAAATAGTGAGGCCAATTGATTTTGACCTTGTGCAGCAGAATGTATACCAAATGAATCTCAGCATAGTCAATTCTAGAAAACTCGCCATTCTTTGGTCGTAAGATATGAGACACCACCCATAGCAGAATTCTTGGTACCATCTTCAAATGACTGGTGGGAATGGGATCATAACAGTCCTCGCCACTATGAGCCTTTAGTATCTCATTCAAATGAACATTCCAATTAAATTCTACATGAGTGTAAAGATCCGTTATCAACGGATAAACCCCGTCAGCCTTATCAACATCACCCACAATAATTCGAAACAAAGTTTTCCACAAATCATTAGTAAACTGATAAACTTTGTTACATATCGAAAACTTGAAGCAAAAACCTTGTTCTTCATGTGGACCTGAGCAGAACACACGAATGAGATCCCTCATTGTAATCATGAGCAAGTTGTAGGAAATAGTCGATTTGTTAATGCTCAACGAGCTTAACAATATCAGGTATATCCAAACAGCCAACATTAATCTACTTCGACATAAATTGTTTCACTACAAGACGGTTCTGATGCTTTAACTCAAAATCCTTGACGTACTTCTTGGAAACCAAAGTGAATGGATTTTTAGCAACAGTAGTATAAGTAGTAGCCTTGCTTTTATCCTTTGCATCATCTTGGACTTAAAAATCTCTGAATCTATAAAGAAAATTGAAGCAAAGATATGCACACCAGGTGTTTGATAAAAAGTTTGAATGAACAATGAATGAGAATGAAATATTTTTTAATACCTACACCCTCAAGCAGGACACACAAATACAACAACACATAATAAAGAGAAAATAATCCAAAATCAAGTGAAAATCTGAAACTTTTTGTGACTAAGGATGAAAAGAGGGTTTTTGAAAGAGTAAGAATAAGAATAAGAGGAATATAGGAGATTTGATGAAGGTGTGAAGGAATGTGAAATGGGTTAATGGAGACAAACAAGATTTGACGAAAATGAATGACTTTTATGAGATGAGATGAAGCTTGGACTCTTGAGAGATTTTAGTACATGAATGTGAAATGAAATTTTTTTAACCAAAAATTAAATATGAGTCGACCTATGAGTTAATGTGTCGACCTATTAAGGTTATGTGTCGGCACATACTAAAATGTTTAATCAAGAATAGAAAAATTAATTCCACAGGCCGACCTATCCATGGATGTGTCGACATATTCTAAAGCGTTTTTTACAAATACAAATAAAATCAATTTATGCGTCGACCTATGCGATCATGTGTCAATGCATGATGTACAAAGCTTGACAAAACTTCACATTTATGACTTATGAAATGATTTTTGATGACTCACAATGACTTATGCATGACTAATGAATAAGACATTATGCATACGCAATGATTTAATGGTTTGAAAACAATTAATATGCAAACATAAGAGTAAGCATGAGTTGGCAAAAAAAAATACATATCACATATGATGACATTTAGTATGAAGTCACTATAAATATATGAAATGAAACACACAATGATTGCATTCATATTTTTGGAAGTGAACAAACATTACACATATCATACACATACTACATCATATATATTTGAAAACTAACCAGGTAAAAAAATACTCACTTACGAAATAAGAAAAAAAATTGAAATGATATAACCTCACCGTGCGGAAGATGGAGAATGCACAAGAATTCCATGAGAAACTTTTGAAAAAAAGTTGAAATGAACGCCACAAGTTCCACAAACACAAAAGGAACAAAACTGCTCTTACCACTTTTCTCTTTGTACAAGTATTTGAGAGTATTATTAATAATGTGTCTAAGAGTCTCATTGACTTGATCATCATCCTAATACTTGGATTTTAAATCTTGTTCAATTATGATAATCATCTTTCTCCTCCTCACATTTTCTCATCTTAGGTTGATCAATCCCTAATTTGATGAACTTAAGTATCTATTTTCAAATATAACCTACATCGTTGAGAATAATACCTTTTCTGACACTTCTTGGATAGAACACATTACTAATAATCAACACACTATTACCAATTTAAAGAACACTACGCAATAAAATCTTTAGTAACACATTCTATCTTTCTTGTCACGAAGTCAAGATATATAGAAGTGTTACAAATATTATGTCTTGAGCTTCTGCGAAAAAGATCTCATACTCTATTCATAGTGTCAAGACATTTATCATGCAAGATTAATGACTAGTGCTAGGTACCCAATCTTCATTAGGTCCTTGATGATTAGTGAAAACTTGGTTTCACTTAGGCAACCATTGATGAGTGCCTTTGGGGACCAAGAGTCTCCTAAGGTTACACTTTGTAATGGTATGACCCTTCATGCAACAGTAATGGCAATAAATATTGTGAGAATAGGCTTTTTTTGCTATTTGAACTCTTTTCAACATAACCATGCCTTCTATAAGGGTTATGAGAAGGAATATTATATTTTGAAGTGTCAATAGCAAAAGTGGCTTTGGGTTGCAAAGCCTTGTTCAACTTGACTTTAAGATCTTTTGACTCTTTTTGCCAAATATGACAACTCTCACACCCAAACCAAGAAGTTCTATTATCATGACAATTATCTTTTAAAATTTGTATCATGCATTTCCTTAGAGCTTCCATATTCTTTTCATTTTCTAACATTTTATCTTGCAAACGAGAGAAAATTATTTTATTTAAAGCAAGATTTTTGAAGACTTCTATGGCTTGTATTTGTAGATTTTCAAAAGATTCTTGCAGTTTAGAATAAGATAAGTCATGAGTATATTTAGGATTAAAGTGACTTACATTATTTTTCTTTCCTTTGTTGGCCATGTAATACATCTTTGTCGATTTGTCGCTTGAGCTAGAGCTTTCTCCATTTGAAGGACTACTTTCGCTTTCCCAAGCAACATAAGCCTTTCTAGGCTTATTTGATCTTTTATGATGACCTTTTTTATTTTCTTTCACGATTTAAGGACACTCTGGCCTAATGTGACATTCTTTACCACAATGGTAGCATGTACTTCTACCCTTACTTTTCTTCTTCTCATCGTCCTTTGAGGAATTTGACAACCTTCTGGATTTGCCATAATCTTTCTTCTTGGAGTGCTTATATGCTTGTCCCACATATATCTATTGTACCTTTTGATGAACAACCCTATGTCTTCTTCATAAAAGTCTTCGTCATCTTTAGTTTCACAATCACTATTTGAGGATTTTAAACTAGAAGTCTTTACCTTTCTCTTTCTTCATCTTCCTTCCACCTTATCTTTACCTTTCTCTTTCTTCATCTTCCTTTCATATTATTTTTCATGTTTTTCCAAGAAAATGATTTCTTGCTCATGTTCTTCCAATTTACCAAACAAGGTAATAAGATCAAGTTCTTTAAGATCATTCGCCTCTTTGATAGTGGTGATCTTGGGTTGTCACTCCCTGTTAAGACATCTTAAAACCTTTTTAGTAGCAATAACATTGGAGATGGGATTACCTAGATAATTAAATCTATTAATAAGATATTTGAATCTCTTTTGCATGTCGGCAATGGTTTCACCATGCTTCATACGAAAGAGTTCAAACTCTTGGTTCAAAGTATTGATCCTAGGTTGTTTGAATTCATTAGTTCCCTCATGGGAAAATTCTAATGCATCCCACATAGCCTTGGAGATTTCACAATGAGAGACACGATAATACTCATCAACACCTAATACATATATGAGAATATTTTGTGCTTTTCAATCATAAGACCACAACTTCTTATCATTATCATTCCATTGATTTTCCGTATTTTGGTACAATGACGCCTTCACCATTGGTCATTGTAAATTGATTAGGACCATTGGAAATGACGTCCCATACACCCTTATTAATAGAGTTGATATGGATACTGTAAGACCCCAATTTTGGCCCTAAGATCCCTCATGGTATCATAACATTGCATTTGCATTGCCTCAAGGATCATTAGCATCTTGGTTCCCTTTGCCTTTGGGTGAGACCTTTTGTGAGTGGTTTGAGATCACCAAGCATGCTTGAATTGTATATTATTGCTTTTCTTATTTTTTTTACTAACCAAAAGCACAAAAATATGTCACTAACATCTTGTGTTTGTAGCTTGAGCAATCACAAGGTCAAGAGCTTCAAGGAGAACCTTTGTGCAGAAATATGGCCAAGTGAAGATGATAGCAAGCATGGTAATGGTTCCCAAAGCTCTCATCCATCAAATATGCCTTCCTAGCATCTCAATTCATCATTTTGATCAAAACAAAGTCAAAGGGTTTGAGGTTTGTTCCCAAAGAAACCCTAATTCATCTGTGCACCACAATGCCTTGCTCTTGAAGCAACCTCAGCCCATGGTCAAATACAATCAAGGGAAGTTCTTTAATTCTTCATTTAATACATATTTGAACTTATTAGAGTGTCCTCAATCATCAATTCATCAAGATATGAGTAATGGACTTGAGAAGTTGATCAGTCAATTCATCTGACTATTTTGAAATGCACTGAGACCTAACTTTTTATGTGTTGGTCAAATGGAGATGATTCCAAAAGAAAAAATTTTATTAAGGGAAATATGAACAACTTTCATGTTCATCCAAAATTTATTTGAAGCGTGTAAGGTCATCTCCCATTCCAATACATTATAGGTCATTTTGATTGAAACCCTAATTTTGGGTCAACTTCCCAAGGATATAACTCATTCATTTTGTATGATTTTGAGGTGGTATCAAATTAATTGGAAAGTCTAAGATGTCTAATTCAAATGTTATGTTGAACAAAATTTCAAAATCTCAAAGGAAATACATGTGATAATGCAAAACATTATAGGTCATTTTGGGCCAAAGGCATTGAAAGGCAAAAAAGTCCAACTTCAAATGCCCATAACTTCTTCATCAAAAATCCAAATGATGCAACATTTAAGTCCATTTTGATTGTATTGAAAATATCTACAACTTTGATGTTGGAGGTTTTTTCATTTGGGGATTGCATCATCAAAACAGAAGGGCTTGAACATTGGCCAAATTTAGAAACTTTGCCTTTTCATGTTTTGCACCTTGCACTTTAAACTCCAATTTCACCAATTTCCACACTTCAAATGGATTTTTGCCCAACATAACAATTGTTCCTTACATCAAAACCTTTCCAACCATTACTCACATGCTCATGTTTGGATTTGGCAAATGGTATTTTCGAAGAGGAGAAGCTTTTGGTTCAATTATGCATAACACCTCAATATTCCATGCACAAGCAATTACCATTCAAATTACACGTCTAGTTCACTTTGGTATGATTTCAGATTGCATTTGGCTTTGGTTTTGGGCCTTGTGCATGATCATGCAAGCCCATGCAAGGAATGTCCAACTTCATGCACACGGATTGAATCACCCTCTCCTTGCCATTTCCTCTATAAATATAAGCTCTATTTCATTCAAAAATGATCCATGAATCAACCTGAAATGCTGCAGAACTGAAAACCTAACCTCACCAAAGAAGCTATTTCACTTTTCTTCAAATTTTTCAGATCCAAAATTCAGCTACATCTGGTTGAATCTTTGGATCTAAAGCTTCTAAACCTTCATCCTTTGGTTCATTGATCTTCTGTTTTGAGTTATCTTTGTGGTAGATGTAATACTCACCTATATCCTTAGTGATGGACAATGAGTCTTCCATGCTTATTATAGGGTTAACCCCTCACTAGCATGTTGAAGTTATCCTCACATGGTGGATTTGTGGTTTTAGGTTGAGTTTTCTCCCTTTGATAACAAAAGACCATAAGGCTTTTGGATCAATCAATCCACCAACTCATTTTTAGATTTTTTACCCCGAACTACGAGGTTTTGATCCTAATCTTTTTTAAGATGGTACGTAGGCAATGGGTTTATCCATCCAAACACAAAATGTAAATAAACTTGTATATTCTTTTCTCATCTCTTCAATCATGTTTGCACAAACAAATTTTTCACAAAAACAACAACCTCTACAACAAATGTGAAAAGGGCTCCCTAGGAGTACCTAGGATGTTTTGGGTGCCTAACACCTTCCCATTGCATAACCAACCCCCCTTACCCAGATCTCTGTTTCTCTTTTACTAGTTTTTGTTAAAACTTTTAGGTTTTGTTCGCTTTCTAACCATTCCTTTGGATAAATAGAAGTGCGGTGGCAACTCGACTTGTATGATTTACCTTAGATTTAGTCAATATCTCTAATGGTAACGAATACCCCGCTACAGATACGCATACAAGTTCTAAAATAGCCATAATTTTTGTCGATGAAAATAGGTGCTCTATTATGCGTCCCTTTAGGTTCGGTAGCCATTATCTAATAAGAAAATCTTAAGACCGGAAACAACCGGAGCTCATGATACCACTTGTTAGACGATAGGCCTAGATCTAGACGGGAGGTGAATAAATCCCAAATAAAAAAATTATTTGAAACTTTGATTTATAAAATTTTATGGCGCAGAAGAAAGTTTAAAATATTTCACGAATCCAAAATCGTCTAACCGAACCTTCTATTGAAAAACTAGGATATGCACAATGGTATGATAATAATTCACAAGTTGGTTTATCAATACTTAAAGAATTAAATTGAATACTCTACTATAGTAACTATCTATCTCCAATCTCAACAACACACTAAAGACTAGTTGACACAATTCGTGAAACACTTTGCTTGCAATCAACAAAGTTTGGATATTTGTATAGTGTTTGTAGTTTTTAAAATCCAATCACTATAAAATGGTAAGTGATTACTACAACAACAAAATTTAACAAAGAATTCAAAAGTTATTAAACAATTTTGATCAAGATATCAAAGTAATTAATAATTTGGGAATCGAAAAATAAATGAAGAGAGAGAGAGAGAGAGAGAGAGAGAGAGAGAACACGCAAGGATTTGTTTAGGAAGTTCCCCAATCGACCTCTCTATGGGTACGTCTTCCCTTAATTAGAATTTGAATTGAGATATTAATATAATAAATCTTACTTTGCAAAAGTATCAATACAAGAGATGAGAAATAAAATCCCACAAACCCTAAGTTTGTTCTTGTCTCTAGCACCTCCAAAAACCTTGATCAAATATTGATCAAGTCACCAACAATTCCGCTTCAATCCACATGATGTTGCTACTTCCTTGTATGGCCTCCTTGTCTCAAGGCTTTCACCCGGCTGAATTAATCCCAAGCGCACACTTGTTGAACTCAAGATTTATCAATGTGATCCACCGTTTTCACGCTACTCCCTTTCCGATACACCTAGTCTCAAGGCTTTCACTCGACCGGATCCGAATTGCACAATCTTGACAAAAACTTTCAAACCCTGAAGACCTTGAAGGAAAACCCAAATTTGGTTTCTTATTTGAATCCCTCAAAGATCGCAACCCAATATTCTTTGTACAACAAACCTAATTGGATGTTATCAATCTTAATCTAGATGGCACCCAATCAAAAAATGATTATGTGTAGTTTGATTGTGTGTATGCATAAATTGAATTGAATATGATGAGATTCTTTGAAATCCTAGATTCATGTAGATTTTAATCACTCTATAAACCTTACTAGAGAATGATGCATGTATATGTATTTATATATGTGAGACACATAAGAGGCAAAAGGAATGTTAAGAGCATGCCCACATCATGGTTTAGAAAATTGGTTAATCATTCAAACCTTCTATAATGTACTTCACTACAACACTAAGATGACCATCGACGCTGCCGCAGGAGGTGCGCTGATGAACAAAACTTATCCTGAAGCTAGTGCCCTCATCGAAGATATGGCTCAAAACCATCAATCATGGGTAGTCGAACGAGCGACAGTTGAGAAGAAAGAATCCCAAGGAGGAGTGCATGAACTAAGCTCTATAGACATGATGCAAGCTAAAATGGACGCATTAGCCCTAAAAGTCGAGCATATGTGCATAAAACCGAATACTGTAGCCGCAGTTTCGTCGGATTGTGAGATATGTGGAACCAAAGGACACCAATCTGCAGAATGCAGTCTATTAAACGAAACCCACTCTGAGCAAGTGAACTACACCCAAGGGAACCCATACTCGAATACCTATAACCCTGGATGAAGGAATCACTCGAACTTCTCCTATAAGAATAATAACCCTATCCAAAATAGCGCACCTCCGATACAACCTGGTTACCAAGCCCCAAGACCAAATCAACCTATTCAACCTGTACCACCAAAGCCGAGCCTTGAGAAAATTATGGAAAATTTTATCACTGCTCAAAACCAACAAAACAAGGAGTTCATGAACCAAAACATTCATTTTAACGAATTGATTACTTGGTTAGGAACCAAGGTTGACCAAATAGTTACTCATACCAAGATGCTTGAAACCTAGATCTCTCAGGTAGCTTTAAACCAAGCCCCCCAAACCACACCTGGAAGACAGTTCCCTGGACAATCTCAACAAAATCCGAGAGGGCAAGCCAATGTCATTACCCTACGAAGTGGGAACGCTTATGGTGAGCCACCAAACCCAAGATTGAGTGAACCCAAAACTTCTAAGGAATATACCGAACCCCCGGACGAAGTAAAGGAACCAGAGGAATCTGAAAACCAGGAAGATCAAGAAAAAAGAGAAAAACCTAAAGATAAAACTTATGTACCACCCCCACCATATAAACCACCTATACCATATCCGGAAAGACTCAAACAAACCCAGATCAATAACCAATATCAGAAATTTATTAAAATTATAGAAAAACTTCACGTAGAAATCCCTTTCACAGAAGCCATAACCCAAATACCTTCTTATGCAAAGTTTCTCAAAGACATCCTTACCAACAAACGTAGACTTGACGATCCGAAGCCCTTGGAATGCAATGCTATTTCCGAGAATAAGTTAGCCAAAAAAGATAAAGATCCTGGAAATTTCTCGATTCCTTGTCTTTTGGGTAGTCATGTCATCGAAAAAGCTTTTCTAGACTTAGGAGCTAGTGTGAGCTTAATGCCTTTAGCGGTTTGTGAGAGGTTAAACTTAGGAGAATTACAGCCTACTAAGATGTCACTTCAGTTAGCCGATAGATCTGTTAAGTATCCAATAGGCATTTTAGAAGATGTCCCTGTTAGGATAAGTCAGTTATTTATCCCTACTAATTTTGTTGTCATGGACATCAAAGAGGACAATGATATACCAATCCTTCTAGGTAGGCCATTCTTATCGACTGCAGGAGCCATAATAGATGTCAAGAGAGGAAAGTTGACCTTTGAGGTAGGTGACAAGAAAATAGAATTTATACTTTCGAAGTTTCTTATGGCACCTGTGATGGGAGATGCGTGTTATGCCTTAGATATCATTGATGAGTGCGTTAGAGAATTAGAACAAGAAGAAATTATAAAAACAATTAAGTTACCATCGACTCTCATAATGGAAGATGATGACTTTAGGAAACCCTACATCGATGATAACCTTTACAAATGTTTATCCCTTACCCCAGATCATATGCGATGCCCTAAGAAACCAACCTTAGAACTTAAGGAACTGCCTAAGAATCTGAGATATGAGTTCCTCGATGAAGAGATGAATCGTCTAGGTATAGTCAGTGCTACCTTGAGCCAAGAGGAAACGAACCAACTCTTTGACGTTTTACGAAGATATCCCTCAGCCTTAGGATATAATATCAGAGCGTCCTTCTCCTTAAGCTGATGAAGCAACTCCTCTCTTTCACGGATCCAAGGACGTGAAAGGTCTTCTTCTCTCAACTCCTCTACGTCTTGGTTGGGGAGGGTTGAAGGCCCAGCCACATCCAACGGTGTAGGTCTCGGATAGTCATATGGCATAAGATACTCAGAAGCTCTCTGTCTGACCCAAGAAGTATATGGCTCCAAAGCAATGCAGTTCTTCGGACCCAACTCGTTTCTACACTTCTTATGAATATTGCGCCAAGCGCGAACCATCCTGGCTTTCAGGCCTTGGGGATCTTTACCCTCCTGGAAGAATACACCTTCTAACAGAATGTTATGGGGTTTATCCTTTAGGGGGAACCCAAGCTGACGACGTGCTAAGATAGGATTGTAGCTGATCCCACCACATGTACCAAGAAGAGGCACATTAGGGAATTCACCACAATAGTCAATAATCTGAACTGTATCATACACGCGATCGTACCAAGAGATATCATCATTAGTGAGAGACATGAGTCTCGTAGACCACCGTAGACATCCCTTATTCTCCTTGAAAGCAACCGTCTATGGTAAGTGAGAAATAAACCACTTATACAACAGAGGCAAACAGCACACAATAACTCCACCACCCTTTGCATTCCTCAGATGCAAAGAGACATAGGCATCACCCAACAGAGTCGGAACGGGATTAAGAACAGAGAAGATCCTAATGGCGTTCACGTCCACAAATTTGTCGATGTTGGGGAACAATACCAAACCATAAATGAGCAGTACAAATATGGCCTCAAAGGCATTCTCACTCATGGCCTTCCCATAAACGGTAGCCTGAGCGATGAGGAAATAAGAAGGAAGACCCTGAATTCCACCTTTGGTAGTCAGATTAGCTTTAATCAAAGATTCATCTATGTGCAACAAGTTTGCAATCTCTCGAGCAGTCGGAATACTCTCTAAGCCACTGAACGGCACCTGATTCAGAATAGGAATACCCACAAGATGAGCATACTCCTCCAAGGTAGGAAATAACTGGAAGTCCGGAAAAGAGAAGCAGTGAAACAGAGGATCATAGAACTGCACCAAAGTACTCATCAACCCTTCGTCAACCTGAGTAGTCAACAGAGGCAGAAGCTTCCCATACCGAGCTTTGAAACCCAGGGGATCTAATACATAAGATGTCGGATTCCTTAACTCTTTCACATCGGGCTGTCTAAAGCTGTACTTCTTTGTATGCCTTTTTGGTCTTTCCATGTCTGAAAATTTTGCAAATAAACCCTTTAAGTTCCTTGAAAATTTTCTGATTTTTCCTGATGACATGAATGCAGATGAATGCATGAATGCATGAATGCAGTAATCACACTCAAGGATCAAGCAAAACACACTAGACAAAGGCCATGGGAAAGCTCATAGTATCCTTAATATCAATCATCCATTTTGGTGGATTATGGTTTTCACCTTATCAACACCCAAGTTCCATTGATATTAACGATACGTGAATCGGCTCAATCATCCTTAATATAAATCATCCATTTTGGTGGATTATGGTTTTCACCTTATCGACACCCAAGTTCCATTGATATTAAGGATGTCTGAACGACTCAACCATGAATCACGGGTTTGCTGAGAGTCACGAGCATGGAGTCTCGGTTAAGAACCACCCAAAGGGAGTGTACTAGGGTTTAAACCTGCCGAACATGTTCTACCAGAGGTTCCCATAGTCATCGTCCCATCTTTCGAATATTATCGGAGGAACGAATACTCGTATTCCAAAAATATTCTCAAGAGAGACTCTTATGAGTGTAGTATCGCGTAACAATCGCATCAGATCTGACATCTGAATGACCTCTGCACTACGTCCTAAATAGGCCAAGATGGGCTTGGTAAACTAAGGTCCTTGACTTCTAAGGCACATGATTGAAAGAATAATGCCTAACCACAAATAACTTGTGTGACATTATTAATCCAACATGACCTCCACCAAGTGAATGAACTCGCAAGTCAACTGGCTAAGGAATACTCCACACCAGTCGACAAGACTATGACATTCTCCTATCCTAAGGTGCACTCGAGTTCGGGTATAGAACTCATCTCACAGAGATCACCAAGCAAACAGCAATTGTATATCAAGCAATTCAAACATTACAATCAATACAGTTATCCCAAATTGTACAAAAATATGTCACGTAACACATAAACAATATCACACAACAAGGGTGAAAAGTAGGCAATACCACCAAGGATCAGATCATATCCCCAGCAGAGTCGCCACTTTTCTGTAGCGGTGTATTCGTCACTTTATGATTTATTGATTAAACCAAAAGCAAAGCATACAAAGAAATCGAGTCGCCACTTCACTTTTATTTATCCAAAGGAATGGCTAAAAAGCGAACAAAAGCCTAAGAAGTTTTACACATAGAAAACTAATGAAAAGATCAGAGATCGGGGTAAGGGGTAAATTACACAATGGGAAGGTGTTAGGCACCCAAAACGTCCTAGGTACTCCTAGGGAGCCCTTTTCACACTTGTTGAATGGAATGTTATTTGTTTATGAAATATTTATTGTGCAAACATGGATGAAGGGATGGGAAAAGAATATACAAGTTATTATTTTTGTGTTTGAACGGATGAACCCGTTGCCTACGTACCTTTCCATGGAAGGTAAGGATCAAAACGCCGTAGTTCGGCTAAAAGATTTCCAAAACATGAGTGGGTTCAATTTTAAAACAAAAGCCCTAAGGTCTTTCATTATCCACGGGAGAAAACTCAACCTTATACAAACAACAAGTTCACCATGTGAGAAAAGCTTCAACTTGCTAGTGAGGGGTTAACCCTATAATAAGCAAGGAAGTCTTATAATTCAATCACTAAGGACAAAAAGGTGAGATTAACATCAACCACTAAGATAATTGAGATCTATGGCTAATGTATGAAAACTTATCAAGAATGGACAAAGCCACAAAACAATTGAATGAGTTGGATTAACCAATTAGGATTTATTCACAAAAGAGTGGTCAAGATATGATTAGAATCAAATCCAAAGAAGTATTATGAAAATGAAGTTTGAAAAAGTCATAGGCTTAAGGCCTAGGTTTCTAATTTGAAATCATGTCAAAATGTTTGCACAAAGTTTTCAGGTTTGGGTTAACATGCAATTGGAGGTTTAAAGGAACAAAAGGTGGGAGGGTGAGGAAGTGTAAAACTTCTTAGATGTTCACCTCTTGAGATCATATGTAGATGATCCAAGTGATTCCTTTCCTAATAGGCAATGAGCAATAACAAGTAAACAAAGCAAATGGATACCGGATGCCAATCAATGGACTTACACCAATCTCACAAAACAAAATGGATACCGGATACCAATCAATGGATTTACACCAATCTCCTAAAACAAACATGGATATCAGATGCCAATCAATGGACTTAGACCAATCTCCTAAAACAAACATGGATACCAGATGCCTATATATGGACTTATACCAATCTCCACAGGATGATCATAGGAAACAACTGCCAATAAATGGACTTACAATTGACTCCTCACATACAATAAACAAAACAAATGAAATAAGCAAGAGGAAACAAGTTGCCAATAAATGGTCTTACACTCGACTCCAAGGAAATAGGATGCCAATAAATGGTCTTAGTCCCAACTCCTTCCAGATCATAGGAACAATGGCCAATATATGGACTTACAATTGAATCCTCAATGGACAAACAAAGATGTCACCAAGATATGAACAATGATCATGCAATGATGTACAATTAATGATGATAAATGCACAAAGGCACACATAAGCAAAGATGCACAGATGAATCAAGTAATCAGACAAACAAGTCAATTAGCACACACTATACACAAGCAATAAGGCTCAAGCAAGGTTAGACTTTACAGTCAACTGGAATGGGGTAATATTGTGCTCTTAACCCTAACATTGAGAGTTAGGGTGAAGCAAATGAAATGGAGATAAGGGGTGTGCCTCATAGCTCTTATCCCTGGCCTGGGAGAGCTTTGAATAATAGAATGTGTGGGAGTTCAGAAAGTAGGAACTCTTCTCCACGAGTGATTTGACTCTATAAGATCTTGGGTTAATATCCACAATGCATCAACATGTTATGTGAGCAAGGGGATGACACACTGAATAGCAGGAGATGGATTACACATCTCTTTTATCTGCCAATTGCCTCATAAGAGGACTTTTCCTGTTTGGCACAAAAGTAAACAATCACAAGCATTGCCTCTTAAGGAGGACTTCAGACAGGTGCCTGCCCACATAACAGGACAGGTCTTCCAGACTACATGAAGAAGAGAGGTTATACCTAAGTGGTTAAGCAACCAAGCAAAAGCAAGTTCAAAAATGAACTTAAGCAACTAGTGTACCTATGGAAACATCAAACAAATCAGTACAAAGTTCAGACAATCAAACAACAATCAATAAGCAACCAACAATCCCAATGTACACAAGGTATAAGCCAAAGGTCAAACTCAAATGAGTTAACATTAACCTACAAAACACACAAAGATTAGTAATCAAAGGCAAACATCAATGCTCAAATGATGGAGCATCAACAACTATGGAACTTGGATGTTCAACCTGAAAACAAAGCTCAAATGTGAGAGGCAAACCACTAGGTCAAAGCCTAGGGTCAAAGATGAAGAAAAAATTCAAAACAGAAGCTGAAAATTAACATGAATCAACTTCAAACACATCTTGAAACAATCCAAAAGGGCTCACATCAATATCATATACCAAAAATATTTCATGATCAATTGAAGTTCAAGGCAATTTTAAAGCTCAAATGTGACCAACCAGAATGAAAAATCTCAATTAAATCAGAAATGATCCAAATAATTCCAACAAAATTCATGCTCATTCACAACATCCATAATATGCATCACACAAAAAATCAGGACAATTGGAGATCAATAGGCAAGGCAAACACATCACATAAGTTGAACAAGTAAAGGTGTGACACAAATTGTCACACCAACTTAGCACAAGCATAAAACAGAGATGACAATTGATAAAATTACCAAATCAACACCAAAATGTCAAGCCATAAGTCTAGTTTCATCAAGCAAATTTTCAGAATCATTGGATTAAAAACCAGCATTTCACAAATGCATAAGCAAGGCAAGGTACAAAATGGATACATGTTCACATACCCTAGCACAAAATGAAATCCAGCCAAGCACAATTTATGGAAAAATGATCAAAAAATAATAGACAAAATAAGGAATGCAATGCAAAAAACCTCATAATTTTTGGATGATTTTTCAAATAGATATGAATTTTGAAAGATGATGAAGAATTAAAAAAATGCATGTGAGGCATGGATATGAAATAGGAGGGAAATGAAATAAACATGGAAGCATTTGAAATAATGGAATGGCTGAGGATCGAACTCGGAGCCAATTCAAATACTTGGCGTGCCAGCATGTGAAATGCAGTCGTTTCACTTATGCGCTGGCAGTCAACACGCGGTCAAGGTAAGCGGACCAATGAGAGGCGAGCATGGCCATGTACATGAGCCAATCACATTCCAACCCTAAGAAACACATACAACAACGCTTTTCCGTGGCAGAATGAATCAAAAACCGTGGCCTAATCATGAACAGTATCAACTTCATCGTGAATGCATGAACAGTGGATGCATCAAGAACATTTTTCTCAGAATTTCAAATTAAGGACATCATCATGTAGCATTTTCATCATAGATCAAAGATCAATGCATAGCTAAACTCAAATCATCATGCTAAGAGAGAATCGAGCAAATCTATTTTCATGCATGGAACTTTAATCTAGCATATCTAACTCAATTTTGCATCAAAATTTGTGATTCAAAGCTCAGTTTAATCAGCACATTAAGATCTACAACAATGACATAACAAATTTGAGAAAAGAGAAATTCGATTTGCTGACCTCTTGAAGTGCAAATTTGGAATTCGTGTGATTCAGGCCTTGCAATGCTCCAAACTTCTTCTATGCAGCTTGTAGAGTTGATTGGATGAAGGCTTGAGGTTCAATTGCTCGTGATTCAACCCGAATTTGGATTCACCATTGTTGCTTCCAAGCTTCAAGCATGAACAAACAGGCACGGATTCTCTTGGTTCTTCCTTCAAACTTGCTCAAAGATGCTTCCAGATGATGAATCAAGTAATGGATTGTGATTTGGTTTGAAGAAATTTGAAGAAAATTTGAGAGAAATAAATTTCAAGAATTTGGATCTAGATCTGAAAAAGCGATTGTTGTTATGCTGAAACAGTTAGGGTTTTGGCTTTATACCTCCTACTAATCACTCTCTAATCATGCTTAAGTTATTGGTTAAGTGGAATTAGCAAAATGAAGTGTAAATGCAAATTGTGATTTTCACCCTATGCATGAAAATGCATGGTGAACAGTGCACGGGTTTGTGTTTGTTTTCACTCAAAATATCATTTTGGAGCTAAAGGCAATGGTGGAATGTTCAAATAATGCACCAATTTTAAACTTTAAAATTTCCCTCCAAAAATCAAATGAAATGGCAAATGTTTATATGATGATAATGCATGTCATGTAATGCAAGATTTGGAAATTATAGGTCAAAATAAGAACAATGCAAAAAGAGCCATCCAATTTGGAGTTTTGGTTGAGAAGTTATGCACATTTGAATCTTCAAGTACACTTTGCCATGTTTTGATCATATCTCCTTAACCACACATGCGAAATTGATGATCTTGGACTTTTTGGAAATGGGAGAGAAAGATCTACAACTTTTATGTTCAACAAAATTTCATTTGAAGCTTTCTTGATGATGTAATTTGAAGTTGAAGTTAGGTTAAAACCTTTCCATTTTTGGCAAGTTTGAATTATAGGTCACTTTCTAATTTTGGAAAGTTTTGACCTGACTTTATTTTCTTCAATGTTGATGTTTGAAATGTCAAATGAGACTTGTTTGAACATGAATGAGGTATTTCTAATCACTTCCCACCTCCAAATCCACAGTTGACTTGGCAGTTGACTTTCTAGGTCTTCAGATGACCTGGCAATGTTCAGATGAAATTCAAGCCTCTACCACTTGGGATTTTGCTTCAAAATGATAACATAGCTCATGTAAGCTCTTGTGAATGATTATGGGGTCCAAATTCTCAAGAATGGCCACCACTTATTGCTCAATGAATGCCTTTGACTGCTTTGACCTGTGATTGCTTCATCTGCAAGACAAAGGTTAGACGACATATTTTTGTACTTTTGGTTAGTGATAAAAAGGAAAGCAATGACATACAAATGCAAAACATGCTTGGTGATCAAGAATCACTTCAAAAGATAACCCACCCATAGGGAAGCAGGCAAGGTGCACAATGATCCTTAAGGCAATGTGATGATATTATATGATGTCATGAGGGATCTTAGGGACAAAATTGGGGTCTTACACTTAGGATATAATATCTCTGACCTGAAAGGTATAAGTCCATTCGTATGCGTGCATCGGATTTTGCTCGAAGAAGATTCAAAACCCTCCAGAGAACATCAGAGAAGAATAAACCCTATAATGAGTGATGTTGTTAAAGAGGAAGTTCTTAAGTTACTTGAGGCAGGTATAATCTATCAGATCTCGTATAGTAAGTGGGTGAGCCTTGTGCATGTAGTACCTAAAAAGGGAGGCATCACAGTCGTGCAAAACGATAAAGGCGGACATGTAGCAAAACGGTTAGAAGGAGGATGGCGGATGTGTATAGATTATAGAAAGTTAAATAAAGCAACCAGGAAGGATCATTTCCCTTTACCATTTATAGACCAGATGTTGGAGCGTCTAGCCAGACACTCTTACTTCTGCTATCTAGATGGATACTCTGGATTCTTCCAAATACCTATCCACCCCGAAGATCAAGAAAAAACTACCTTTACATGCCCTTATGGAACTTTTGCCTACAGACGAATGCCATTCGGCCTCTATAATGCCCTAGCTACTTTCCAACGCTGCATGATGTCAATCTTTGCAGATTACCTAGATGGCATCATGGAAGTGTTTATGGATGATTTCTCGGTTTGCGGATTTGATTTCCACAATTGTCTTGCTAACCTTGAGAAAATCCTGGAGAGATGCGTGGAGGTAAACCTCGTGCTAAACTGGGAAAAGTGTCATTTCAAGGTGACCGAAGGAATTGTTTTAGGACATATAGTTTCCGAAAAAGGTATAGACGTAGATAGAGCTAAGCTAGAAGTTATAGAAAACCTAAAACCACCTAAAACTATCAGAGAAGTCCGAAGCTTTCTTGGACACGCTGGATTCTACCGGCGTTTTATCAAGGACTTCTCTAAAATAACTAAACCTTTAACTGGACTTTTAATGAAAGATGCTGAATTCATTTTCGATGGAAAATGTAATGAAGCATTTAATCTTTTGAAGCAAGCATTAGTATCAGCACCCATTATGAAACCACCTGATTGATCAGAACCTTTTGAGATAATGTGCGATGCTAGTGATTATGCGGTTGGAGTCGTTCTAGGACAAAGGAAAGATAAAAAATTACATGCAATATATTATGCCAGTAGAACCCTAGACGCTGCCCAACTTAACTACGCAACAACTGAAAAAGAATTACTCGCTGTAGTTTTCGCTATAGACAAATTTAGATCTTATCTAGTAGGAGTAAAAATTATAGTTTACACTGATCATGCTGCCATTCGTTACCTATTAAGCAAAAAAGATGCCAAGCCCAGGTTACTCTGATGGATTCTATTACTACAAGAGTTTGATTTAGATATAAGAGATAAAAAAATGCACTGAAAATGTAGTAGCTGATCACCTTTCTAGGCTAGAACATCTAAAACCAGAACTAGTACCCATAAATGATGATTTCGCCTATGATAGACTGATAGCTAGACTAGAAACCATTGAGGATGATAACCTAAGCACTCATGAGCACTTCCAAAATTCCCTAGCAGTAAGTAACGTGCCATGGTATGCATACTTTGTTAATTACCTAGCGGCTGATATCATACCCCCTGATCTTGACTACCACCACAAGAAGAAATTCTTCCACGATGTGAGAAACTTCTATTGGGACGAACCGCTCCTTTTCAAAAGGGGTAAAGATGGCATTTTTTGCCGTTGCGTTCCAGAAGAAGAGGTAAATAGTATTATCAAGCATTGTCATTCAGCACCCTATGGTGGACATGCGAGCACCTCTAAGACATACGCCAAGATTCTTCAAGCTGGCCTATTTTGGCCTACCATGTGGCGTGATGTCTATACTTGCATTGTCAAATGTGATAGATGCCAACGCACTGGAAACATTTCAAGGCATGACGAAATGCCTCTAAGAAACATTCAGGAAGTAGAACTCTTCGACGTATGGGGTATAGATTTCATGGGACCTTTCCCACCATCCTTAGGAAACAGGTATATCTTAGTAGTTGTAGACTATGTGTCTAAGTGGATTGAAGCCATAGTTGCACCCACAAACGATACTAGGGTGGTGATTAAGCTATTTAAAAATTATATATTCCCTAGATTTGGAACACCACGTTTAGTCATAAGCGATGGAGGATCACACTTCATATCAAGGATATTTGATAAACTTTTAAGAAAATATGGAGTTAGGCATAGAGTAGCAACACCATACCACCCACAGACTAGTGGCCAAGTAGAAGTATCCAATAGGGAGATAAAACAAATCCTAGAGAAAACTGTTTCTATCTCTAGGAGAGACTGGTCTCAGAAGCTTCAAGAAGCACTATGGGCCTATCGAACCGCTTTCAAAACCCCTATAGGAACAACTCCTTACCAACTAGTTTATGGAAAATCCTGTCACTTACCGTTCAAATTGGAGCATAAGGTCTATTGGGCCATTAAAACTTTGAATTTAGACTACCTGACCGCTGGTGAGAAGCGTACCCTTGACATTCATAAACTAGAAGAACTTAGGCAATCTGCCTACGAGAATGCAAAAATATACAAAGAGAGAACAAAAGCCTAGCACGACAAAAGAATAGTAAAGAAAAACTTCAATATAGGCAATCATGTTCTCTTTTTCAACTCTAGGTTACGACTCTTCCATGGGAAGCTACACTCAAGATGGACTGGCCCTTTCGAAGTATCCAAGATTCTGAGATCTGGAGACGTAGAAATCAAGAACGAAACCTGTAGTCCATTCATTGTAAATGGACAAAGACTGAAGCTCTACGAAGAAGGAGCATTCCAGCATACTACTTGTTAGATGCCCAAAAGTGGTTATTTGAGCTATCAAATGTGGGCATCTTTCACTCCATTTCCTTGCTAAAGTGTTCGAAACCACCTTTGTTTTGGATGAAATGCAATTCAATGATAAACGATCTTGGTACCTTTGATTTGTGTGTTATTGTGCAGGAAGTAGGCATGAAATAATAGAAAGTGAAGACACAAGAAATTTGGCAAAGGGATCAAATAAAACAAGCATTCATCAGCTTGCTCGCTAGGCGAGGGCTGTGGCGAAGGACTCGCTAGGCGAGCGTCCAGCGAGAGCCCAGCGAAAGGCTCCAGGATTTTACAATGGCAAACATGACCACACTCGCTAGGCGAGCTTCCAGCGAGGTGTGTGGCGAACACGTCCAGAATTGGTGAAAAGTGCAGCCAGCACTCACTCGCTAGGCGAGCCTTTAGCGAGCTCCCAGCGAGCATTCTAGTAGAAAAACCTCTCAACCTCGCTGGAGCGAAGGTTGAAGCGTGGCCTTCGCTAGGTGAAGGTTTTGTTCGCTCAGCGAACATGACAGTCTGGCAATGGTGGTTTCTCTGGGCACAGGTGCCTCAGGTGCTTCATTTAGGGGCTCGCTAGGCGAGCCATTCTGCTCGCCTAGCGAGCATGACAGCCCAGTAGCAGCCCTATAAGTAGCAAGGGTTACTTTTTGGACCCATACCTTATTTTTCCATACTTTTGTACTTTTTCTAGATATTTTACAGCATTGTTCTAAGGATCTTTTGTGACCTAGAAACCATTTTTCTTCATCTCTTAACCATCTTTCAGAAAAAGAAGGTGGATTCCCATCCAATCTCGATTATTCGACTCGGATGTTGATCAACCTTCTTGCGAAACTTGTTGACCAAGCTACCATGAAAATGAGTAGCTAAGTCCTTCATTTTGTCAAGGTTAGATGTAGATGATCGTTAGCTTTGTGTGTAAATGTAAGGATCTTCATTTGTAAACTCTTTAATGGTGAATATATGGTGAAAACTTTGTTCTTATTGAAAACTCTTTGTGTTGGTTTATGATCGAGAGATGTTTACCAACTCTTAACCTAGGTTTTCATCCAATCTTGTTTGTTAGCTAGAGATAGTAATGAATGATTTTGTTCACCATAAGGTTGAACCAAAAAGTTGTCATTTTGATAGATTGTGTTAGAGATAAATAATGGATCAAAATGCGCCGTTGCCGGGGATTGTGAATTGATATTGCGAGCATCGCAATAGTTGTTTAAGTTTTAGCTTTCGAATTTTTGACTTGTGCTTGTAATTTGTTTGGTTTAGTGTGCAACTTACGTTTTATGCGAGGGCAAATCCCTGTGGACGAACTTCTTTTTGATCCCGAGATCGAGAGAACCGCAAGGAGGCTCAATAGCAAAACGAGACGTAGGAGGCAACAGGCTAGACAACGTCAAGAGCAAGGAGAAAGTTCTTCTACCACAAATCCACCACCATTCATACCTAACATGGAGCCACCACCACCGCCTATTTCTACTCCATGCATAAACAGTCCAAGAAACACTGCTCAGTTTGCCAACCACACGGGAAGTCAAGCTGAGATGAAAACGGGAACTCTCAATTTATTATATGGAAGTCCATTCACCGGAATGGACCATGAAGATCCCTTTGCTTTTCTCACGAAATTTTATGAGATAGCATTGGCGGCCGGAGTGGATCAGGCTCAGGAGCTACCGTTATTCAGAAGATTATTTCCCCACGCTTTGCTCGGCAAAGCAAAAGATTGGTACTTAGATCAAACACCAGCCGTCATGACAGACTGGAACGTGTTAGAAGAGAAGTTCATCAAAAGATTCTTCTCCCATAACCGGTTCATGGAATCCAAGACTGCCATCTCAGTGTTTGCACAAGGAATCAATGAATCCTTAAATGAAGCGTGGGAAAGATTCAAATCCATGCTTCGGAAGTGTAAAGGGCATGGATTTGATGAGATGACTCAAATCCATATTTTCAAAAATGGACTTCAACCAAATTGCAAGACGTTGTTGGATGCTACCTCGGGTGGCTCTTTATTGTCTAAAAGTGCCGAAGAAGCTACAAATATCATAAATCGAATGGCTCTAAATGATCTTCAGAGTCAAAGTCGAGGCAACTCTTAGAAAAAGCCGAGAGTGCTTGAACTAGGGACGAACGATGCCATCCTTGCCCAAAACAAGCTCATCTCACAACAAGTGGAACTCTTAACGCAGCAAATAAAAGAGTTGAGGGAACCTTCTAAAGCTAAACAAATAGCTTGTTGTGAGCTTTGCAAAGGTGAGCATGACACCGGATTCTGTCCACCTACGGGGTTCGAAGATGTAAACTACATGGCAAACCAAAGGGACTACCAACCGAGACAACAACAACAACAACCTTATCAACCAAACCCTCAAAATCAACAACCACATTTCCAAGGGAACCAAGGGTTCCAACCTAGGAGTAACTATTACCATAACCAAGGTTATGGAGGTGGTTCTTCTAGCCGTCAAAACCCTCCCCAAAATCCTTATCAATCTCAACAACCGCCGGTCGTAACTTCTAAGTTGGAAGAGACATTGACGCAATTCATGCAAATGTCAATGGCAAATCAAAAAAGCAACGACGCGGCTATAAAAAATCTCGAGACTCAATTTGGGCAACTTGCTAAGCAACTCGCGGAACAACAAACCGGTCCTTCCTTTTCGGCAAACACGCAAACAAATCCTAAAGAGCATTGTAAGGCGATCACAACGAGAAGTGGGAAGGAGTTGATGAGTGAGAATAACAAAAGAGTTGAGAGTGAACAAAGAGAGAAAAAGAAAGAAAATGAGGAGGAAATAGTGGAGGAAAATATTGATGGTGAAGTGGGGGAGTGGAGTGAGGAGGAAGAAGTTGAAAAGAACGAAAAGAATGGTGAAGTTGAAAAGAAAAAAAGTGTGGAGATTGAGAAAAATACGAGTGATGAAGTAATGGGAGAGGAAGTGAAAAAGCCTAGATGGAGGAGTTCTAGAGTTGCAAAGGGAAAGGAGGTAGTGAGCACTACTCAAATCCAAAACCTTCCTTATCCTCATGCCCCGTCCAAAAGGGAGAATGAACGGCATTACGCCCGGTTCATGGATATTTTTAAACAACTACAAATCAACATTCCGTTTGCCGAAGCCTTGGAGCAAATGCCCAAGTATGCCAAATTCATGAAGGACATACTTACAAAAAAACGGAGGTATACGGAACCGGAGACCATCGTCCTAGATGCGAGCTGTAGTGCCATTATTCAAAGGACGCTTCCAAAAAAAGAGGTTGATCCGGGAAGAGTTACTTTGCCAGTTAAAATTAGTGATATATATGTCGGGAAGGGGCTAATTAACTTGGGGTCAAGCATTAATCTTATACCTTTGTCTATTATAAAGAGGCTTGGCAATATTGAAATTAAGTCCATCCGAATGACGTTGCAATTGGCGGATAAGTCGACAACCCATCCTCATGGCGTAGCCCAAGATGTTTTGGTTAAAGTCGAAAAATTCTTTTTCCCGGTCGATTTTATTGTTATTGATATGGAAGAAGATGATGATGCTCCGCTCATCTTGGGCCGACCGTTCATGAAAACCGCGCGAATGATGATTGACGTTGATGACGGTTTAATGAAGGTGAGAGTCCAAAATGAGGAAGTTAGATTCGATCTATTCGAAGCAATGAAGCATTCAAAAGATAGAAATGATAGCTTTCGCATCGATGTGATCGAAGAAGCAGTTTTGGAGGTTTCTAAGCATATTCATGAGATATCTCCTATGGAGTTAGCTCTTGACGACTCATTGGAGGTTTTCACCGTTGAAGAAGAGCAAGCTCTTGAGGAATGCTTAAAGGAACTTGATAGTTTAGACGAACTACAATCGTGGGAAGTTGAGGAAGAAGACTTGAAGAAGGAGGTTACTGATGAAAAAGCGCCTATTGAATTGAAAATACTACCTTCTACTTTGAAGTATGTATTCCTAGATAAGACCGAAGCAAAGCCGATCATCATAAGCAACCTTTTGACAAATGATGAAGAAGCCCGCTTGATCCATGTGCTAAAAAAAATCAAGAAGCCATGGGTTGGACTCTTTCCGATCTAAAAGGAATTAGCCCTTCCTATTGCATGCACAAGATCTTGATGGAAGAGGATTTTAAGCCGGTAGCTCAACCTCAACGCCGCTTAAATCCTACCATGAAGGAGGTTGTTCGAAAGGAAGTTGTAAAGCTGTTGGATGCGGGAATGATTTACCCGATCTCGGATAGTCCATGGGTTAGTCCCGTGCATGTGGTTCCGAAGAAAGGTGGAATTACCGTGATCCAGAATGACAAGGATGAATTGATCCCTACTAAAGTTGCAACGGGGTGGCGAATGTGTATTGATTATAGGCGGTTGAATACCGCAACTCGAAAGGACCATTTTCCACTCCCGTTCATGGATCAAATGCTCGAAAGACTCTCGGGCCAACAATACTATTGTTTCTTGGATGGCTATTCCGGGTATAACCAAATTGCGGTTGACCCGGCCGATCATGAAAAGACGGCTTTCACATGTCCGTTTGGAGTGTTCGCATACCGAAAAATGCCCTTTGGGTTGTGCAATGCACCGGCGACTTTCCAACGATGTGTGCAAGCCATTTTTGCCGACCTTATTGAGAAAACAATGGAAGTCTTCATGGATGACTTCTCGGTATTTGGTGGATCCTTTAGTCTATGCTTGGCAAACTTGAAAACGGTGCTTGAAAGATGTGTGAAGACCAATCTTGTGCTTAATTGGGAGAAGTGTCACTTCATGGTGACCGAGGGGATCGTGCTTGGCCATAAAGTCTCTTCAAGGGGGCTTGAAGTTGATCGAGCTAAGTTTGAAGTGATTGAAAAGTTACCTCCTCCGGTGAATGTGAAAGGAATCCGAAGCTTTTTGGGGCACGTCGGGTTCTATCGGCGCTTTATCAAGGACTTCTCAAAGGTGGCTAAGCCTTTGAGCAATTTGCTAGCTAAGGACCAGGTATTTCTCTTAACCGATGAATGTTTGCAAGCTTTTGAAACTTTAAAATAAAAATTAGTTACCGCTTCGATTATAGTCGCTCCAAATTGGAATTTAAATTTTGAGCTAATGTGTGATGCTATCGATTATGCAATTGGATCGGTACTTGGCCAAAGAAAAGAAAAAAAAATTCATGCGATACATTACGCAAGTAAAGTTCTTAATGAGGCTCAAATTAACTATGCCACAACTGAAAAAGAATTACTTGCGATAGTGTATGCGCTTGAAAAGTTTAGATCTTATCTTATAGGGTCTAAAGTCGTAGTGTATACCGACCACGCGGCGATTAAATATTTGCTCACCAAACCGAATTCAAAGCAAAGGCTCATCCATTGGATCCTCTTGTTGCAAGAATTTGATGTTGAAATCAAAGACAAGAAAGGATCGGAAAATTTGGTGGCGGATCATTTATCCCGCTTGGTGAATGTGGAGGTTACCGCGTCAGAGAAGGAAATCCAGGAAGAATTTCCTGATGAAAAACTGTTTAAAGTTCAAGTTAGGCCGTGGTTTGCAGACTTTGCGAACCACAAGGCTAGTGGTTTTGTGCCTCCCGACCTAACTTCGAACCAAAAAAGGAAGTTTCTTTCGGATGCCAAGTATTACGTATGGGATGACCCGTACTTGTTTAAGTTGGGTAGTGATAACCTTTTAAGGAGATGCATTACTGGCGATGAAGCACAGAGCATCCTTTGGCATTGTCACAACTCGCCTTACGGCGAACACTATAATGGGGTGAGAACGGCCACTAAAATCCTTCAGTCAGGATTTTATTGGTCCACTATTTTCAAAGACGCACATACCCATGCGCAAAGTTGTGATAGTTGCCAAAGAAGCGGTGGGATTGGTAAGAGAGACGAGATGCCTCTCCAAAACATCCAAGAGGTCGAAGTATTTGATTGTTGGGGCATCGATTTTGTAGGACCATTCCCACCCTCTTATGGGAACGAGTATATGCTTGTCGCAGTTGATTACGTTTCTAAGTGGGTTGAGGCGATTGCCTCACCTCGGGCGGATGCGAAAACGGTGATAAAATTTTTGAAGAAAAACATATTTTCCCGTTTCGGAACCCCCCGAGTGTTGATAAGTGACGGAGGGTCACACTTTTGTAATGCACCGTTGGAAAGCATTTTAAAACATTACGGTGTATCACACAGAGTGGCAACTCCGTATCACCCACAGGCTAATGGGCAAGCTGAGGTCTCTAATCGTGAGATTAAGAGAATCCTCGAAAAAACTGTGTCAAATTCGAAAAAATAGTGGTCACAAAAATTGGATGAAGCGTTATGGGCATACCGTACCGCCTTTAAAGCTCCAATTGGCCTAACTCCTTTTCAATTGGTGTTTGGTAAAACTTGCCATTTGCCGGTTGAATTGGAGCACAAAGCCTTGTGGGCTCTAAAATTCTTAAATTTTGAAAATGATTTGGCCGGTGAGAAAAGGAAGATGCAACTGCTTGAGGGAAGAGATGCGCAATGCCGCATATCACTCAAGTTGGTTGTACAAAGAGAAGGTAAAAAAATACCATGACAAAAAGCTCCGAAAGAAAGAATTTGTGCCCGGACAATTGATCCTCTTGTTCAATTCCAGGTTGAAGTTATTCCCCTGAAAGTTGAAATCAAAATGGTCCGGGCCATTTCGGGTCAAAGAAGTTAAGGAGTACGGAGCTATTGTCATTGAGGATCTGGAAAAGAAGGACAGTTGGACCGTTAATGGCCAACGTTTGAAGGTTTATCTTGGCGGTCATGTGGATCGCGAGAGCTGTGCTATTCCGTTGGATGCTCCTCTGTGAGCATCACACCGTCGAGCTTAGCCGACGTTAAACAAGCGCTTGTTGGGAGGCACCCCAACATTGTAAGTATTTACAGTTTTTCTGTTCTGTTGTAGTGGGATTCCAATTTGTAAAACCTTGCTAAAATGTACCTGGAATGTTGTCTTTGAAAAGGCAAATGCTGTCATGCTCGCTTGATGCTCGCTAGGCGATGCAGTAGCGAGCAGGTTCGCTAGCTGCTCGCTAGGCGAAGCAGCAGCGAGCGCTGCGTGACAGCACTAATTTAAGTCTCAGCAGGCCACTCATTTTGGGCCCAAACACAAATTTCGTTTTACAAACTCTGCTGAGGCAATTCTACTCTCACGAGCACTCAAGCACACTCTCATTTTTCATCTCTCTCACTAACATCTCACTCAAACTTTAAACCCTAACATTGCATCCCTAACCTACTGTGCATTTCAAATTCAACAGAGCTAAAATCAGGTTTGCCTCTTCTTCATTACTCTCTGTTTCTTTCGGTTTCCAAAATTGCTTGAAATTTCTGAACATGAGACATTGAGGATGAAGTTGTTGGTATGGGAAACTTTAGGTTTTGCATGTGGGGATTTTAGGTTTTGCATTTGGGAATTTTAGGTTTTGCATGTGGGTTTGTAATTACATATAGCATAGAACGATTCTTTTCTTGATAGATCATCTTGTTCTGAAATTGGCACCATGAGCACTTGGGTTTGGAAAAATTTCACTGAAAAACCTGCAGAACCCAAAAACCCGTAAGGTTCGCTAGCAACTCGCTAGGCGAACCAGAAGCGAGAATTCGCTGCCACTTCGCTAGGCGAAGCAGCAGCGAGCATGGTAGTAGTTTGAATTATGTGTTGCTTTCTAATCTGTTTGTGTGTTGTGTTGCTTCCTCTTTATGTTTTGCAGATGGAATCTAGATCCGGCGCTTCAAAGAAGAGAAAGGGAGGGAACACTTCCCGTCCCGTAACAATACAGTTTGATACCGACAAATTTGTCGGGCCGAAGCAAGCCGCAAGGTACATTGCTTTGGAGAAGCGGAAAATTCTATCGGAGAAGAGATTCGTCATCAACCCTGAAGGCACGAACGGAACATTCGCCGGGTTAATTGACACGAAAAAGTGGGATCGGTTAATTAACCCCCTGGAGCATTATGATATTGCAACGGTGCGTGAGTTCTATGCGAACGCACTTCTGATGATGACGAGCCATTTACTTGGACATCTAGAGTGGCCGGTCGTCCTGTTGCTTTTGATCGGGATGCTATTAACCGCGTCCTTGGTGAACCGCTCCAACTGGGAGCCGAGGAGAGAGACACCTACCACACAGACTTACGGCTTCACCGGGATATTGATGCAATCTCTGCTGCCCTGCTTTTAAGAGAGAAATCAATTGAGCTGAACCCATCTGGGGTTCCCATGAGATACCACAGGGAGGACATGACTCCCTTGGCTCAACTGATCCTGCTGATGGTGCTGACAAACATCCAACCCAAGTCCCACACTTCTACCGTGCCGATCCTAGTGGCACACGTGGTACACTGTATCCTCACTAACGTCCAGATCGATGTAGCGAGGATTATTGCTTATGAGCTTAAGTCCGTGATTGAAAGCGGGCTAAAGTCGGGGGCTCGTGTGAATTGTCCCCTGGCTTTCCCCTGCCTAATCATGAGTTTGTGCATACAAGCGAGGGTGAGGCTACCTTCTAGGGGTCAAGTAAGGATCCCGCCACCCATCGATGACCGATACGTGGCCAAGTATTGCAGGGCGAAGAATGTTAGAGGTGGTGCAGCTGCTGAGGGTACCCGGGCTTCTGATGGTCCTGGTACTTCTACTCTCGGACCCGATCCTTACCAGCAAGCTGTCTGCAATTACAACTGGGACTGGATGGCGGCTACTCAGCGTGCCATGCTCGACATGCACGATTCTTTGCAGCTGTTACAGCTGCAGGGACGTGACCCCACCGGTGATCATTCATTGATGACGCGTGAGCAGTTTCTGCTTAACGCTAACTGGCCTGTGGACAGACCTGTGTTTGGTGAGGGGGCGGGTGCTGGTGCTTCTTCTGGTGCTGCCGATGGTGATAATGATGATGAGGCTACCGGTTCTGAAGCCGGTAGTGAGGAGGGTTATGAGTCCGTGGAGGGCTAAGTTATTTTATTTTTTATTTTATGTTTTATTTCTACTGTATTTCCAGAATTCTGTATTTTGATTTTGGCTTTGTACTTTTGGGGTGTTTTGTCCCCCATGAACAAATTTAAATTTTGAAGTTAATATTATTATTTATGTTTTAAATTTTGTTTGTTTTAATAAATTTTTGGTTGGTTAAGTGGCAAACCTTCTAGATTGGTTGCTCCTCAAAGAAGTATCCAATGAAGGTGCATCCGAGCTTGGATGGCAATGATAAGAATAAACAAGTGAATAAGGCTAAGGTACATGGTTACCTCCGGCTAGAATTTTAGAATGCACTAAGAACTTTACTCTTTTTTGTAATTGAGTATTGTCTTTTTGCAACATAATTGAATGAATGTTTCATCTAGGACTTAAAACCACAAATTGTGAGGAAACCTCCATTGTACACTTAAATGCTGGATTCTAATAAGTTTTGTTGATTCATTTGATTCATGCTTTGTCTTTTATTATTGTGAACATGTGGAAGCAATTAGAAATGATCAAGGCACTTGTTTTCTATCGAGCACAACCAGTTCCAAATACAACTTACCTGTGAGCAAAGAGAGTATTCGTTAACCCCTTTGAGCTTAAACAGTTGAATCTCAGCTTGAAATAAAGCGAGATTTCAAAAATCTTTTTTTTACAACCCGGAAAATCTTGATTATTGTTCTTTTGCCGTAAAAAGTTAAGAGCATTCACTTAGGGTGAGTAAGAAATAAGTTGGGGAGAACGAAAATGAGAATCAGTAAGTGCCACAACTCTTGAAAAACCGAGCAAGCATTGAAAAAAAATTTAGAAAAGAAAAACATCTGTTTTGTAAATATGATGTGAAAGAAAATAGAAAAAAATCTAATATAGAGAAAATAAAAATGAATGCTTGCTTGGAAGAAAAATAGTGAAAAACAAAAATTGAGTTGTGAAATAAGAGATGTGAAGGTTTCAAATGAGAAACAAATGGAACGAAGTTGAGATGTGTGAATAATGTACAGTGAATGTCTCTTTTGCATCGGCAATTTCGTTTTCAATGGCTTTAGAAATGACCCTTGTTTGTTAACCTAACCAAGCTTCAACCGAAAAGTCCTTAGTGATCTTCGTGCTTCCACATTACCATTTATAATTGTTAGACATTGTATGAATCGAATTGATTTCTTCACTATTTGTTAGAGAGTGAGATTATTCCCACGGTTGCAAACGCGTAATTTCTTCAATCCTTATTCGAAGAGGATAGATAGGGTGATTCATTCAAAATAATATTGTTGTAGATAGATACATATTTCGCATTGCTATTAAGTTTTAGTTCTTGTGTATTATTTTATTCGAACCGTTGGAAATTTGTATCTGCTGATTCGCTTGTGTTTGAGCCGTTTTATCCGACTTCGGAGAAACCTTTTTCTTAAAGCAAATCCTCTTGTACTTCAAGGGGCATACTTTGCTTGAGGACAAGCAAGAATCTAGTTGGGGAGAGTTGTTAGATGCCCAAAAGTGGTTATTTGAGCTATCAAATGTGGGCATCTTTCACTCCATTTCCTTGCTAAAGTGTTCGAAACCACCTTTGTTTTGGATGAAATGCAATTCAATGATAAACGATCTTGGTACCTTTGATTTGTGTGTTATTGTGCAGGAAGTAGGCATGAAATAATAGAAAGTGAAGACACAAGAAATTTGGCAAAGGGATCAAATAAAACAAGCATTCATCAGCTTGCTCGCTAGGCGAGGGCTGTGGCGAAGGACTCGCTAGGAGAGCGTCCAGCGAGAGCCCAGCGAAAGGCTCCAGGATTTTACAGTGGCAAACATGACCACACTCGCTAGGCGAGCTTCCAGCGAGGTGTGTGGCGAACACGTCCAGACTTGGTGAAAAGTGCAGCCAGCACTCACTCGCTAGGCGAGCCTTTAGCGAGCTCCCAGCGAGCATTCCAGTAGCAAAACCTCTCAACCTCGCTGGAGCGAAGGTTGAAGCGTGGCCTTCGCTAGGCGAAGGTTTTGTTCGCTCAGCGAACATGACAGTCTGGCAATGGTGGTTTCTCTGGGTGCAGGTGCCTCAGGTGCTTCATTTAGGGGCTCGCTAGGCGAGCCATTCTGCTCGCCTAGCGAGCATGACAGCCCAGTAGCAGCTCTATAAGTAGCAAGGGCTACTTTTTGGACCCATACCTTATTTTTCCATACTTTTGTACTTTTTCTAGATATTTTACAGCATTGTTCTAAGGATCTTTTGTGACCTAGAAACCATTTTTCTTCATCTCTTAACCATCTTTCACAAAAAGAAGGTGGATTCCCATCCAATCTCGATTATTCGACTCGGATGTTGATCAACCTTCTTCCGAAACTTGTTGACCAAGCTACCATGAAAATGAGTAGCTAAGTCCTTCATTTTGTCAAGGTTAGATGTAGATGATCATTAGCTTTGTGTGTAAATGTAAGGATCTTCATTTGTAAACTCTTTAATGGTGAATATATGGTGAAAACTTTGTTCTTATTGAAAACTCTTTGTGTTGGTTTATGATCGAGAGATGTTTACCAACTCTTAACCTAGGTTTTCATCCAATCTTGTTTGTTAGTTAGAGATAGTAATGAATGATTTTGTTCACCATAAGGTTGAACCAAAAAGTTGTCATTTTGATAGATTGTGTTAGAGATAAACAATGGATCAAAATGGGAAAACTCACAATGTGTGTTAGAGATAAACACATTGGGAGGACTTTATGAAATAGTTTATCATCTAAAGGAGTTTATAAGTTTTGTTGATCGAACATATACATGCAAAGTGATCGTCGAACCCTAACTTTGGCAATATTTCTCAAATATTCAAACCAAAACTTTTACCACATTTTATTACACTTTTATGCAAGATACCGTGACAAATACCAAAACCCCATTGTTACCTTAAGCTAAGAATTAAAACAACTATCGAAAGGCGGTGATATCTCACAATCCCTGTGGATACGATAACAAAAACCCGACACTTAAAAATTACAATCAACACTACTCAAGCCACACTCTAATTGATCCACCGATTCCTACTACTACAGGTGTATAAATTCTAATCGTCAAGCTAATGACGTTAAACAAGCGCTGCGTGGGAGGCAACCCATGGTTTTTCATTTTACTTTTTCGCATTTATTTAATTTTATTTTATTTTATCATATTTTCACCAAGAGTAAATATTTGAATGGTTTGTATTTTCAGGACCCCTTTCCTAACTTTTACAGGATGCAGGATTTCGATGATATGCACGTAGCCTATAGAGATGATGCTCAGAGAGAGCGCTACATCGCTCTTTATCAGCGCCCTATGGCGCCCACACGTTATCCATATCAACACTGCATGGAGGCACTGGGCATTGAGCCAAGTATCCGATTTCTGAGCCACCAGCTTCAATGGGACGAGTTCGCTGACGACCTGAGTAACACCTACAAAAACTTGACATTGGAGTTCCTCAGTCCATTTGATTATGACCCGTACTCTGGACCGAATGGGTATGCTGCTTTCAGGCTCTTTGGAGTTGAGTACTCTTTCAGCCAGAAAGAGTTCGGTGACCTATTGGGTTTCCAGACCACTCCTAATGCTATCCCGGAGACACCTATGGGATACTTTCTGGGTAAGAAGGTGGAAAAGTTCTGGAGTGATATATCAGGTGGAGGGAGCCAGGATCCATCTACGCAGCTGTCCCAGGCTATACAAAACCCTGCTTTTAGATACTTCCAGATGATATTGGCACATTCCTTCCTAGGAAGACCGGATGCTGAGACATTACTGAGTGAAGAGGAGATCTTCCTACTATTTTGTGCATCCCAGTCTCGCCCAGTAGCATATGGGAACTTTCTGTTATGTGGCCTCAGCGGTGTTTCCAGATCGACCGAAGGAGTCATCCATGTAGGAGGGATCATTACACAGATTGATGTCGCTTTAGGTCTATCTCGCAAGCTATTACATCTCCGGACCTATTATGGGTACACTACCATGGATATCGATTTCTGTTTGACCAGAGGGTTGATGAGGAGAGCCTTTTTCCACCCATGTCAGTTTCAATTGCTAGTCGACAGCGAGACTATTCATTATTTCACACTACCTGATCTTATGATGACTAGTGTGCATGATCCAGCAAACTGGAGTTATGCTCTAGAAGGTTAGGGAGAGACTATCTAGGAGCCGAGATCACCACCTATTGCTAAGTATACGCCTACACCACCTTCTCCTAGGATCACTGTATTCTCTAACAATTTATCATTGCAGACCCCCAAACATCCGCACCCAGATTGCAGAGCTTAGACAGGAGGTGGCTGACCTCACCTTACAGATGGGAGTATCTGATCTCACACACGCTACCGAGGCCGACTGTTTATACCAGGAGATCGCAGAGCTTAGGCAGGAGGTAGCCATGCTCCGTGGATCTACTCAGGAAGACGACCGCCCTACTATCTGATCTTACCATTTCATCTTATTTTATCTCTTTTTATGCTTATATTTCTCGCATTTACATAACTCATTTTATATCATCGCATTTGGGATATTTTATTAACTATGCCAACACATTGATATTTCTACTTATATATATATATATATATATATATATATATATATATATATATATATATATATATATATATATATATATATATATATATATATATATATATATATATATATATATATATATATATATATATATATATATATATATATATATATATATATATATATATATATATATATATATATATATATATATATATATATATATATATATATATGTCTTATGTTTGTTTATTTTATTTACATTTTTATTTTAGTTGTTTATTTATTTATTAGTCTAATGTTTAAATTTTATTTTATTTTTATTTTTATAAAAATTATGCAAGCCAATGATACTAGGAAATTACAAGAGAAACACTATCCGGACCCCTCAAGCCAAAAGACAACGAGAAGCCTAAGCCAAAGGACCAAAATCCAGCCCAGCCGAATTTTGCCTTGTGGCGCCCGCCATGGACCCTGTGGTGCCCGCCACAGCGTCTGTATAAGCTCAGGGCAGACTCCCTTTCTTCACCATTTTCACACCTTACAACCTTCAAAACTCATTTTTCCACCTTGCAAAAACGTCCTTGAACCCACAAAAAGCTCACACCTTTCTCACCCTCACACCACACGAATCATTTTCCTGACTTCCATTTTCATTTTCATCCGTCGGATTTCATAAAAATCCAACCTTTTCACATTCCACTTCATCTTCTTCGTCACATTACAAGAGCTACACAATGGAGTTTAATGGATTCATTCTTCGAGGAGGGAAACCAGGAGATAGGCAAAGGAAGAGTATCGAACGGTTGCAAAATCGGGAGATCCTCCCGACAAGATATGTTGATGAAAATTGTCTCTACACTTTAGGTATCTATCATAGCATATTTTATTTACTAGATAATTTAGGTTTGCATAGTATCTTTTCAAACAAAGAACCTACCTATGAGTGATTGACAATCGAATTTTTAAGTTCTTTTATCTACATTGTCAATCCTAACACTGCTAGCACAGTTGGTACTGTCCGATTTAGAATGTTTGCTGTTGAATATGAATTCAGTATCGACGAACTAGCTGGCTTGTTAGGAATCCCTCATGGGGACGGTGCTATTTGTGAGGCCCCTTTGGATTCGGATTGGTCAATCGAGGTGTTTTCCTTCTGACAGAGATTGTCAAACACTTCCATAAATTCTTTTGAAGGAATCCTAGCCTCGACTATCCATAACCCGGCCATCAGAGTTTTCAGATATCTGTTGGCATGTACTATTTTTGGCCGGGAGAATCCAAATAAGGTAAATGCTAGAGAGCTTCTATTTTTGCAAGAAAGCCTCACAAATAGAAGAATTAATTCGGTCTCGTTCATGCTCGCGCATATGGCTTTATCTTTAAATAAAGCGGGACCGATTGTTTTCGGAGGATTGATTACGTCTATTGCTCGAGCGCTTAACCTGAACAATGAGATGGCTACCCTAGATCCCTTACCTCCTCACACAATTAACCTAAAATTTCTGAGAGACATGAAATTGTGCCGAATGAGGAGAGAAGGAGGCTATGTGCTTATGGTTCATGGTGTAGCTATCCCATCTGTTGTTTTACCATGCACTAGACGTATTGATATACGAGATGAAAGGAATTGGACCTACGTTTTAGATGCTCCACCTGTTTTAGGTCCTCTTCCTCCTAATGTTCCTGATGAGGCGGGATATGACACTGATGAAGAATATGATCGGAGAGAGAGATCTCCCGTACCTGATGTATCCCCTCATCATCCTTCACCACCACACACCGCACCATCTTCTTCTTTTGCAGGTACCGCTCCTGGATTTTATATTACAGAGGAGATGTAGCGTGACCTCATGGCTAGAGAGCAAAGGCGTGACGACCTACTCTCTACCATCCAACAACAACTGGCGGATAACATGAGCTTCATGCAAGAATCGTAACGGAGGACGGATAGATCCTATGACACTATTTTACAGTCCCTGCAAACGATCACAAACACGCAAGCCCGTCAGCACCAATACCACCGTCAACATACTGCACTCATAGAAGCCACTCAGGGTTCCATTTTGGGTAACCTTCGAGAGGTGAGGACTGCTCAGGATGCCTTACAGGCCAGGATGGATCAGAGAGGCCGTCGTCATAGCCGATCCCGTCGTCCACCTCAGGATGGCGAAGGCACCAGTGGTCAGCAGTAGATTGTCAGGTAACTTTTCCCTTATCTTATTTCGAAACATTGGGGACAATGTTCGATTTAAGTGTGGGAGGAGACTTTATCGCTTTTCTTTATCGCTTTTCTTTGCTGTTTTCAGTTAGTTTGTTTATTTTCTTTGTTGTTTTTAGATAGTTTGTTTATTTTTATTGCTTTTTGTTTACTTCATTTCATTTTGCTTTTAGTGTTTTAGATTTGAGTGTCTTAGATAATGCATGAGTCTGACGAGTCACCAGTATAGTGTATGTTTAGTACAGTCTAATCTCCCCATACCTTTAGCCCTACCGAAATTTTTTGCAAAAGAAAACAGTGTTATTCTGAACGTTTTTGGGTTTTTAAGACGGGTTTGAGTAAGGATGCGGTGACTTGGGAGAACATTGCGAAACATCATTATTATTTTAGCACCATAGACTTCGTAAATATATGAATCATTCCCGAAACCCCATATACCATGGCCTTAATCATCATTTCAGTATAAGTCCTCAGTAGTTTATCCCAGCAGTCAGCTTCGGCCTACGCATCCTCTACGTAGGGGACCGATGAACATAAGTGAATGATCCAGTGAATTAAAAAAAATAAAAGAAAGCAAAAAGGCAACTCCGGTATAGGTGACCCTCACAAAGTCATTTAAACCAAAAAGTTTGTAAATATTTGCTACAAAAAGAAAAAGAAAAAGAAAAACTCACCCGCTGTTAGTTGGTTCAGAGGTATCTGGCACTAAACTCGGTAGGGCGGATTACGATCCGATCCCCCACAACTGCAGTTGGGTCAAATAAAAGGGTTTACACATATTTATGTGCCAGAAACCCCATGTTTGGATTATAATCACTAACAGGTCACTCTGCTATGAAGCATGTACGGATAACGGGCTTAATGTGATTGCGCCTGAATGAAAAGGACACAAAAAGAGATGAAGAGGTAGGCCTAGGTATTGTGGGATAATATTGGTTGATTAATATAGGAATGAAGTTTATGTCCATATTTGCGGATAAGTTTCATCATGATACCCTTAGTTCACTCAGTTAGTACCTATCACTGCATCCCGACTTGAACTTTGAACCTTTTTAACCTGAAGCACTAGTTTACACCAGTTTTTCTTCTATGAACTTTTTAGTGTTTTGCTTGAGGGCAAGCAAAGGTTTAAGTGTGAGAGAGTTTGATGACACTGAAATTCACCGTATTTTCGACTCCAATTTCGCATGCATTTTAGTAGTTTTATTGTTATTTTGTTGTGTTATTACTATGTTTCTCTTTTTTTTCTTCAGGTTTTTACTTTAATCGGAGCCCCGATCGAGAAAAGGAGTGAAAAAGAGCTAAAAACCCTAAAATTCAGCATTTTTGTACTTGTGGCTCCCACTGTGGCTGGCGCCATGGACCCTGCCATGACGTGTCCTAGCTCAACTTCCCTCAACTGCCACGTTCCCCACTACTTCCACTAAGGCACCACAGATTTGTCTTGTGGCGGGCGTCATGGCCTTGTGGCGGGCGCCATGGCCTTGTGGCGGGCGCCACAAGAGGAAAAGTTTTCCCTCCCAAATTCAAACTGAAGGGCATCCTTGTCATTTCCATCATTTTACTTGCTTATAAATAGAAACTCGAACTCACTTATTTAATCACCCAAACTTAGAGCAGAGGCAGATCCAAACTTAGAGCAGAGGCAAACTTAGAGCAAACTTAGTTTCACTTAGGCATATATTCAGTATTTTAAAGTGGTAATCGCTTCGCATTGGGGTGTTACCACAATTGTGTAATCAAGTCTGTGATCGAGTCTGTAATCGAGTTTGGAGCACTTTGGAAGGAAGTTAATCATGCCGCCATTTTCATTTCCGCTTTGCATTTTATTCAACCCTCCGATTGGAGCAGGTTTTTATTGCCTTACCTTTATCTATTTTATTTTCCCGCACTCGCTTTACTTTATTTATTTCCCGCACTGTCTTTACTTTATTTATTTCCTGCACTCGCACTATTTTTATTTACTTTCCGCACTCGCACTACTTTTATTTACTTTCCGCACTCGCACTACTTTTATTTATTTTAAATGCACCTTTACTTTACCATGTCTAACTAAATCTATAAGGTTAGAATGTAAGGATCGTAATTGAACCGATAATCCGTACAATTGTTCGTAGAAACACTTAAGGGCTATTTTAACTTTCAACTTAAGTTTTCCCGCACTTAATTTCCGTTGGGTAAGATCGAAAGCCGTCCAACGTCTATTTAAACTTAATTGTTTTTAACTATTTCAAAAACAGCAAAAGCGCTTTGTTTAGTTCATTAGGAGTTTTTAACTTAAGAAGAAAAGAGATTTTAAAACTATTTTCGGACGCGTTTATAAGTTTAGAGTCTGGTTCGTGAGAACCTCTTTTGGTTAAGAAATCCAGGTTAAAATACTTTTCAGTTTAGTCAAGATATTATATTTCTTAAAAATAGGTTTACTACTCTAACGCAATGCGTGCCTTTTTATAAGTGACAATAAGAGGGTTTGATTAGGGAGTACAACTCGGTTCTGAATACGCGAAAGCGACAGTTCCTGTCAAATTAGTTCTTTTCAAAGTAGGAAACATTGCCCATAAGTAGTTCTATTAGCAAGTACTTTGATTATTAATTGATTATGTGAATTACATTCGAGCCTGTCTTTATTAATTGAACTTTATTCAACACTTTACTTTTCATTGCACACTCTAAAAAACCCTATTTTTATTACCTTTGATAAACACCATTACAATAGATAACGATAGATTGACACTTGGTCTCTGTGGATTCGACAATCTTTTATATTACTCTGACGCGTTCGTATACTTGTGAAAAGCACGCATCACTTATGTGGTGTCTAAACAAAAATTCTCAATCAATCTTATGTATGTGATGATTATCATAATTCAAATTGCCTTAAACTAATTGTAAAAATGAAAAGGAAAGAAAATAAAAAAGATAAAGTCCATAGTGTAGCTAGAGAGGTGACTAGGGTAGGAAACTTATGTATGTAATTTTTTTATGGTTTTGTGTTCCGGTAATGCTTTTGATATTGGTGAGTACGGAGGAACTTGAATCTTAGTTGGTCAGAATAACGGACCACATATGAGTATCAATATATATCATCTTTTTGAGTTTTTAAAGAATCGAAAACTGCTTGATCCAAATTCTTTCTAAGCAAGCTTGTTGCTTGAGGATAATCAACGATTCAAGTTTGGGGGTATTTGATAAACGGTAAATGTATCATGTTTCTTGCTTATTATCCCTTTGATTTCATGTGTGTTTTCACCATTCGAGTTCATTTTTATGCATTTTTTTCTCCATTGTTTGTTTTAAGGTACTAAGAGGTCAATGAAGCCAATCAGGACGAAAAAGGCCTAACATCGCACAAAAAGAATAGTTTCTACTACAAATTTCCCGAAACCAAAAACGGCTTGACCGTGTCCCATGACATGGGTCGTGTTGGCCCCTTTAAAGCATGCCCATACAAGCAGCCAGAGGCTGACGCGACCAACATGTATTCCCTGACACGGCCCATGTCAGTCCTCAGGCAATTACAAAACTTTTGATCTTTGGATGACTTTTGTGACCTTTTAGGATCTGTAACCTCTATTTCTTTTATGATTAGTTATAAGTGACAATTAAGCTCGAAATTAGTGCAAATAATGGGAAACTTAAAGTTTGGATTGGTATAAATAGAGGTCTAAGGATCCATCACTTTCTACTACCATCATTCAAAAAAATTGTTGTTTTTCTTAGTTCTTAGCGTAAGTTCTTATTGTTTTCTTGTGATTTATGCATTTTTTATTTATAAAATTTTCTTTATTTTCATTTTCATTTGATATTGCTTGATTATTTTTCAATTATTTACTTTTCTTGCAATGTTTTTAAACTTCTTTGTTGTTATTATTGTTGTTCATCTCACCATGAGTGAGTAGATCTTTAGGGACATGCGGTTATGAGAGACCATCTCATGACAAGTCCCTATTGAGTCTTTCATTTGTAATTACGAGAAATATAGGTTTGCTTTATTTTAGAATTCGAACTCTAATCCATGTTTATGTCGGTTGCGAAAGTAAAGGAAAAATAGATGTCTATCATGTAATCGAAAGATAATGATTCGACATCCAAAAGCGGATTACTGAATAATTGAGTTCGATGTGCCACTAACAAGACGACTTGATCTCAGTTGAGAGACAATTAAAATGTGGTGTCGCGTGACAAGTCATAATGCTCTTGATTGAACTACTAGTCGTTCCTAAAAAACGTTTAGATGTGCACGCCACAAAAATGAGTGTCGTACATATTTATCTAATTTTATATAAAAATAACTTAGAAATTCTCGTAATCCAAACATGAATGATCATAGGGGTGAGTCTAGACGGATGATCATAGCTCCTAGTTCTGCTTTTATTATTTGTTAAAATCTATTTTCAATTTGCATCAAACAAAACTTTTTCGATCACTTTAGATAAACATAGTTGAAGTAAGAGTTGGTAATCATACTTCTCTATGAGTTCGATTCTTTTTTACTACTTGACACAACCGTGCACTTGCGGTTCACAAACATCAATAAAGTTTGAAAAAATGTCACATTGGACACTGAACAACCATACAAATGGAAATACATATTGTATATTAACCAAAAACCTTAAGATATATGTTTCTTATCTAATGACAAATATCACTAGCATCATGGAAATTTCAACATGGAATGAGAAATAATATACATTTTGCGATCAAGAATGAGTCCACTAAAAATATTAACAACTAAAAAATCGTAGATATAGATAACATTTACCTATAATTTTTTTGTCATTCACTAAAATGTTTTTATTGATATATGTAAACTTAAGAGTTAATATTAGCGCATATTTTAAAATGAGAAGGAAGGTGTCAATGTTATTTAACATACTTTAGAAGTGAGGGTAATTTCCCATATAATTAAAACTAATCCCCTTCTAAAAGATCAAGTACATGATTTGTTTAGACATAATTTTATCTTAATTCTCTAACATGACACCTCACAAACAAATCATAAATATTCAATCACCTAATCCTCTGATCAATGAAAGTTAAGTACATGTAAACTAAGTACTAGCAAGATGCTTTAGCAAGAAAAAGGCCAAGTAAGATGCTTTATTAATGTTAATAGCCACAAAAATTGAGGTCATAACTCAAAAAGAAATGGGAATTGGTCGGTAGTTCTTCCACAGTCAATTGTACTTAATGTGTTTATTGGGGACCTCTTGGATTCAAAAGTTTAGCACTAGTTTATTGTCATAAGTGCAATGAAACAAAGCCTAATATAGAGTTTTAATTATTTTTTTTATAAATATAGAGTAATAAGAAAGTTGTTGAAATGACTTTGGTTGTTTTGTAGCTCCTTTTGGGAACATGGGGTGTATTTTGCGAGCTAATCTAATCTTTATGGATATATATTAATAATTCCATAAATAATGCACCATGTGATGTGTTTTTCTTAATTATAATTATTTTTAAAAAAATATTAATCTAATTAATAAAGAAATCAATTAATAAGATGTAGTACTTGTGGATGATATATTTAAATATATTTAATTATGAGTTAAAAAAATTCACAAAATTTTAAATTTACATGAAATAAATATTCTCTTTCCAATGTTACGCTCTATAATAAGAATATTACAAACAAACCTTGATATTCTAATCTTTGAATTCAAATTGGTTCAATCATATAAGCAGCTAAGAGGGTCTAATATCTCATACTACAAATTATTCAAACTCTTCAATTATTAACACACTACTACAAATTAAACTAATTATTACTTTCTTTGCATTTGCCTCTTGAAAACACAATGAAAATTGTACAATCCCTATGTCCCATATGATCCAATTGTGCTTGATTTACATCATACATTTTGCCACTCTACGCATATTATTTATGAAAAAAATAGTTGTCTTCTACTTTAATTTGGTACCCCACATTTGTATGAAAATGTTACTTCCATAATCTTCTAACTTCTTCCATAAGTTTTTAGCCTAAATTATAATATTAAATGTTATAAAATTTAGAAATTGAATATAAAATTTAAGAATAGAAGTATAGAATTGTTTTTCTTTAATTATTTAGCTGTAAATTCTTACTGACATATTTTTTAAAAAAATATTTAAAATTCAAATTCAAGTTATTTTAATAATTTTTTATTAATTAAAATTTACCAATAACATTTCTATAAAAACATTATTAATCATTAAAACTTATTTAAAAAGTATTTTTCTAATTATAAAACTATATAAAATGAATTTGAGAATAGAAGGAAATGGCAATACGGTCTTTGAAACACAGGTCATTCTATTCTCTTTTTTTGGGGGGATGGTGGGACTCTATTCATCATTTTATTAATTATTTGACCAAACTTATCTTAGTGTTGTCACACTTTATAAGCTTTTATTTTGTTATGAAAAAAGAAACACTATTTTATAGCATGATGTAGCTTTTGGCATGTGGATTCATATACTTGCAACTTTCATGAGTAGTCATGAATTTAATAAGTTAAATCATGTCTGGCAATTTACAAGAAAGTTGAAACACAAAATTCTGTGAATTCTCATTAAGAAACTTCTTTTTTGGTGTCAATCATAATGATTGGATAAGAATTCTTACATAAATAGTGGGAAAAAATTATTCCAATATCAGATAAAATTATCTTGAACAAATTTTATAATATTTGTTAACTATGCTTCATAGACATATGATAAATAATTAATATATTTTTATATAAAATTTTGATTCTTATGTGAGTTATATTTACTAATATTAATTTATCAAATATATATATATATATATATATATATATATATATATATATATATATATATATATATATATATATATATATATATATATATATATATATATATATATATATATATATATATATATATATATATATATATATATATATATATATATATATATATATATATTCATCTTTCCCAAGTTTTCTCTTTTATGCACATTTTTGGAACCATATAATAAAAGTGAACAGTTTGAAATTGTAAGTGAAAAATTTATCACGTTCTTTTAAAGGGCAAAAAAAATATATATAAACAGATAAATAGAGAAAATGTCTTTAAAAACAATAGTCATATAAAGAGAAGTCAAATAGGCAACTAACAATTCAAAAACAAAAGTTAAATTTGATAAAATTATTTGAAAACTTTTTTAATATTTATATGAGATTTAATATTTAAAGTTAAAAAAATTCTGAAATATATAACCGTATTTATAACTAAGAATTATATTTTATAAAAAATGTTATTATTTTTTAAATATTGATAGGAAGAAATATACATACTAAAAATTAAAAATAATGATTAGTATATAAAAAATATAATAAGTTGTATTTTTATAAAAAAAACATTATAATTAAGTCTATTAGTAGCTTAAACTAACTAATTATTATTATATAGATTTGGCCAAATATATAGTTCAGTTAATTAAGTATATTCGTAGCTTAAACTAACTAACTAACAAGTGGTTGGTTAGTTAGTTAATAAGGTTGATTATTAAATCCATAAGCTATATAAATGTTTTAAAATTTTGTTTTGAGTAGGAATAAATTATATAACCATTGTTACAATTTAAGTTAGTCATTTTAATGTACCAGAAACTATGTTGCTCAGACAATTGTTATTAAGAGTTTGATTTTCTTTAAAGGGAAACACAAGAGAATTGCAAGGGGATCATTGAATTGGGAAACACTCGGTGAGGTGAGTGAATTTTCAAGTGTTCATACAACAATCATGAACATAAATGATGGATTTTTTTCTAACATGTTGATTCTTAATAGAAGTAATTAGGAGTGCCTTTATAAAATTATTGTTTGGAGCTCAAGATATACTTGAGATGATGCAAAATGTGATGCAAAATAACTATGAAGAATTGGGAGCAAAAACCACATATACACAAAGAGTCACATTCAAATATTTGAAGAAGAAATATTACAAGGAGTTATTCTATATTCAATAAAAGATGGATGCTTGTCATTTTGAAAAGATTTCAAAAGTGTCAAAATCAAATGAGACGTGATATATTCTAGAACCATCATGATGGAAAAAAGATAAAGCAGGTGAAACTTCAATTTTTAAGGAGGAAATATGAGTTGATGCAGATAGAAGATAATCAAAATATAAGTGATTACTTTTTTAAAATGAGTGTAGTGGTTAATCAAATGAAGACCTGTGGTGCGACTAACACTGATCAACAAGTGGTTGAGAATGTGATGGGATCTCTAACTTCAAGATTTGATTTCAAACTAGTGGTAATTCAATAATTCAAAGATTTAAAGACCATGAAGATAAGAGAACTGCATAGTTCATTAGAGGCTTATGAATTCATGGTAAACAGGTAATTGATAGAGGAATTGAGAGCTCATTTCAAGAAGCCTTCCAATATCAGGTGATGAAGAAATATAGTCATGAAAATAAGTTCGAGAAGAAAGTAAAATAGAGCTTCAAGAATGCAAGTTGGCCTTACAGTGGAAGATCAAAGGTTGATGATGAAGCTGAATTTTCCAAGAGAAGAATTTGATAAAAGAAATGTGCAGTGTTACAATTGTGAAAATTTTTACCATTTTACCAATGAAAGTTGGCATAAGAAGAATGGGAAGAAATATTAAATGAGTGATGTAAAGTCCCATATAGCACACGGTGATGACTATGATTCAGAAGTAGTTTTGTTAATGGCCAAAATATGTGGAAGAACCATAAGTGGTAATGCGCTCTAACTGTTTTATCTACACAAGACGTTGATACTAAAGTCAAAATTGTTAAAGAACATGACATTCAAATGTATAATTCAAAATGAAAAGGAGGTGTGTGTGTGTCAAGCATTGAGAAACTTGGGTGGCTATGATACGAGAGGCGCGGTCATCTAAATTTTAAATGCCTAAGTGAATTGAGCTCTAAGAATTTAGTGTATGACCTACCTAAACTTAATGAAATTATAATGGAATGTGAAACATGTCTAAGAGTCAAACAAAGCATAATGGCTTTTTCATCAAACATGCATAAGAGATCAAATGATGCATTATAGATTGTGCATTATGATATATGTGACCCTTTTGAAGTATCATCACTGTGTGGAAACAAGTATTTCATCACTTTTGTTGATGAACATACAAGAATGTTGTGGTTGTATACCATCAAATTCAATAGTGAAGCACTTAAAGTGTTCAAAAAGTTCAAAACTTTTATTGAGAAAGTGAGTGGAAAGTAATAAAAGTTTTGAGGATTGTTGGTGGTGGAGAGTATATATCAAAATAGTTTCAGTCAGTTTTCATCAGTGAAGGCATATGACGTGAAGTTACCTCACCCTATACTCCTTAGCATAATAGTTTAGCAAGGAGAATAAATGGCCAGAAGTAGCTAAAGTAGTATAACATGTCTCACATATTTTAGGGAGAAGCAGTCAACACAGTCACCTATATTCTAAATAAATTTTCCACCGGCTACTACAAAAAATCCATTTCACCTCAGTTGGAAAAGGGATTTAACCTTAGTTTTTCATGCAAGGGAGCAAAGAGAGTTATGAAAACTTGTCATGTTACCCCTTGATTGTTGTTGCACCGAGGGGTAAAGTATAATGGTCATTGGTTCGATCTCCAGCAACATAGTTTTTTTTTTCAAAACTATAAAGCATGTGCCACATACCTCTTAGTTTCTTTTAATATTCGAGGAAAAAAGAAAATATTTATGTTAGTTTGAAATTAAAATCAAGGGGTAAAGCCTAATATTTATCATTTCTATTTTGTTTTAAATCTCAATTTGACTGATTTATAACATTTTACACAAAATCAAAACATAAAATTTTGTGATAGAATCAAAATATTTTATTTTATAACAGAATATAATTGAATGTACACACATTGCTTACAAAACCAAATGTAAATATCCAAAATAGTACACCAAGAGAACCTATACATATTTGAAAATTGAATACAAAAATAAATACATATGTAACTGAAAACCTATATACAATATTAACTGTTGTTGAGATTCATAAATAGATAGGAAGCAACCAACCTAACATGATTAGATGTCGTCTATATCTTCTTCTGAAAACGGTGTTCGGTCGTTGAACACCTATAATTTGTACGAAATGTAATATATGATAAAGTAACAACAAAAATATTAACTTAACAAATATAAATAAATTACATGTGTTTTATACCTTAACCCGTGAATTACTAATGTCTCGGGAGAAAACATCAAACATATGTTTCATAGCATAGTATGCACACAAATGACTGTCGAGTTGTTTTCGTGACGAAAAATATTTTTTATATAATTACTATACACACAAAGCACAAGTAATACATTAGAAAAAATAAAATAAAAAGTCAAAAAGCACAAGTATTACATACTTTTGGGAAAATGAGCATTGAATTTTTACCTTTTATATTACGTTTCACAAAACTGTAACCCTCCATAGCTCTACATATCGGTAAAATTAAATATGAATAAAAATTATTCAAAAATAAAGGTAATATTTTAGTATTATAAATAATACCACTTACTCACTCAAAGTGTAATGCATCATTTCATCAAGATTATATTGTAACAATCATAACATAATTACAATATTTTGCTCCAGACATATAATAACTAATTGTCAATGTGAACTACATAAACATTCAGAATAATTAGTAATGTGTATAAAATTGATTTATAAAATAAAGTACAAATTAATATATAATTACACATGGTAAAACGGTGCCATGTAACATTCTTTTTTATCATCAATCAACTTATTTTGTATGTACATCTGAATTGCATTTTCTCCCTTTTGTTGAAATTGAATGTTGTATGGGTCTAAGAAACAATACTTTCTTAATTCCCTTTCAACACAAATCTCATGCATGGACCTGAAAGTTAATGCAAAAATCAAATCTTGATGTTAAAGTATGATAACAATGAATATAAATTGAAACCCCCGTAAAAATTGTACTTATAAGCACCAAAATAGTAGTACGATTATATCCAACCAATCATCTCCCTTCAAAAATTCCAAAATGCAATTCTTGTTTTAATGTAAACTCGTAGATGTTTGACATCTCCTTTATCATCCTTAATAGTCTTTGCATATTATCTGGTTGAGATAGTGTAGTGTCAATATTGTGTTATAGGGCATAACAACTACCTTTCGTGTTTGCACCATCCATAATAACTTTTTCAGTTACTCTCTCAAGTATGTCTAGCTGATAAGAATTTGGATGGATGAATACACCCATTGATTTCAATTGTTACATCATAAAAACAACTGCAACATAATACATAAGTTTAAATACTCAAATAATAACAACCACATACAACACAAATTTTTTAACTTATACTTTTCTCAATCACATCGCGGGGAAACTTCTTCGGCATTTCCCTGGTCAACTTCTCTCGCTCCTCCTCAGACAACTCTCTCTTGCTCCTCCTGGGACCTATCATGCACCTCCTATAACAACCTCTTCCATTTTTCCATATGCACCCTTTCATGTTCCTCTTAAGTTACTCACTCTCTCTCGTGCCTCCTGATACCACTTCTCCATCGCCTCCTGAGTCCACTACTTCCGCTCCATTTCTAATACTTCTTATACTTTCTTCCCCACCCTTTGATCAACTATCTCTTGAATTTCTTTCTTACATTTTACTTTGTTAATTGTTTGCGGTGGTCCAAAATATAACCTCAAGTTGACGCCTCTTCCAAGACCACGAACCTGCCCACCATGTTCCTCTGTTCCAATCACTTCCATCAAGATGTCATGAAGTTCTCGTGGAACAAAGTTACCATCTTTAGATTTTTCAACCTGTAAATCCTGCAACACATATAAAAGTTCATCTTTACCAAATTGAATTAACTTAAATAAGTAATGTTGAAAAAGTATCTAATTACAATATTTTCAACCATTTCGCGTGTAGCCTCTCATGTGAACTCGCCTCCAGGTCTTTGACGTGCCCCCTTCAATTTCTCATGGCGTGATAGTGGAGATGGGCTGCAATCAAGGCTTCTAGAAGGATCTTTCAGCTCTAGTTCTCTTTGTTTTCTTTTTCATTAACCATTTTTTATTCAAGTTTATCATATCCTCCATGAGACAATCTATGTGGGTAGATATTTCTGACTCTATTCTCCTTTCCTTTTTGGCTCTTAGCCAAGAAATCATGAGTGGTGTGAAACTTAACAAACTCCTCCCAAACGTTCTTATCATTCATTATATGAATACTTCACGTATGGAGGCTATCCTCCTTTGGATTTGTAATATAATCATGTGAGAGTCATGTCTTAAAGCCCCTCCAACGCTCACCAGCATATCCAATCCATTTATTTTCCAGCATATAATCCTCTAGAATAATATACACTTCCTATGTTACATAATAGAGTTGATATTAGTATTAAAAAAAATAAGTGGTCATCTATACTTGTAAAACAAATCATAAAATTTATAACAAATACCATAATATCGATCTATAATTTATTTTTCAATTCACCTTCAACTTCGTATCAATTATCTATCAAAATACTGACTTTGCTTCTATCTTGTACTGAGATGTAACCCTTAAAACTATCAGCATGTTCACCATAAACCTTACTAATTCTTGGACAAAAATTAACCAGGAAGCGAACACCGCTTTCATGGGATTTTGTCACCTTGGTCAATATCGTGACACCTCTAATTTTTCTTTTAATTTTAATTTTAACAGAGGTTGTATGACAGGCGCTGGTCGAATTATCCATCTTTGTGTAAACCAATAACTATATTACTCAAATCAACAAATCTATGCTAAGACACCTAATGCATATGTACTATATTATACTCATGGTACATTTCCAAAGAACATACATTCAATATATTCTCAAACTAACACTATTTAAGAAATCACATCATTTCAAGAAAAATAACATTTCTATGAACATTTCAGTGGTCAGTACATAATAACATTTACTCAAACTAACACTATTCAAGAAAAACAATATTTTAATCAACATTTCAATGGTCCGTGACACCATATTTTCAAACTAACACTATTCAAGAAAAACAACATTTATATCAACATCTCAGTGATCAATGACACCATTTTCTCAAACTAACACTAGATAAAGTGAGTTGCGTACCTAAAACGTGATGACGAAACTTCAACGAGTTAGGTTGGAAGAGTTGATGTTCGAGTTGATATTGGAAGATATGATGAAATCTGAGTTTTGATGAAGATGAAAATTGCCTTGTTTCTTTTTAAGAGAATGACGATAAAACGAGGAGTGGTGATAGGTAAATGAAAAATTAAAGTCTAGTTATGTGAAGTATTCATATAAAAGAACTTATATGTTAGATTTTGGGAAAAAACCAAGATAATAGATTAGTTAAAAAAAATTGAAAAGCGTCATATTCTGGAAAAAAAATCATGCAAATGGTATTACTCATCGGTTGGGTAAAGTAACCGAGAGATAATACAAATTTTTTTTAAAAAATTGATAGAAAAATAAAGTCATTTGAAAATATTAATTTCATAATTCAAAATAAATAAATAAAAAGAGAAAAGTGAAAGACATCAATTGAGAAATGGCAACGTTTGGTCCCTAAGCTAATTGAAAAATAAATAAAGAAAGAAAAAATGCACTAACTTGACTTCAAAGCGAGGTCCCTGGTAAATATATTCCCTCGGTTTTGAAAAAAACTGAGAGAATATGTTATATATATTTAAAAAATATATATCACGAGCTCTCAGGACATATACCTCGATTATTAGTTGGTCGAGATGAAAGATTTGTCATAAAATATATTATTTGTAGTAGTGATCAAGAAATTGAATATGAAAGTTCCCGAAGAAGCCTAGAGTGGAAGAAAACCAAATGTGAAATATATGAAAGTATTTGGATCAATATGTTTCAAACACGTACATGATCAAAGATGGATGAAAAAATTAAAATCATGGTGTTCATAGGATATTATTCCACAAGTGTCTATAAGTTGTACAATCATATGGATACGAGGGCTAACATTATTAGAGATGTGATTTTCAATAAATCAAAGACATGAAAGTGGCGTGAAACACTTGTTAAAGGAAGTGATGCCAAACATGTTTTTATAGGTATTGTTTAGAGTGAAGGTTCAAGTGAAGAAATTGATGTTGAAAAGTACTGATGTTGATGTTGAAGTGAGCGAACCAGGTAAGAAGAATGAATTTTTTTACGTTCAATTGGCAAATGTAGTTAATACTGAAGTGAGTGAATCAATTGAAAAAAAATTGTCAATGATAATGGAGTAAGTAATAATACTGATGTGGAGGAATGTGCAATTGAAGATAGCCAAAACATTTTAGAGAATGTACCAACTGATTTTATCTCTAATATTGTTGTTGAAACTAGTTTGACATGGGCTGAGTTAAGTGAAAGGTATGAAAGGATTGAGATTCTTGATGATACCGTTGAATTGGTGAAGAGAAGGTAGACACAATCATGTACAATAAGATTGTGGGATCATTGAGGCCTTATACAATAGCACACTTGACATCTGTTATGCATTAAGTACAACCACCAAGTTCATGAATGAGCTATGAGGTCAAACCTAATGGCTGCAAAGAGAATACTCATGTACCTAAATGGAATAATGAGATTTGGCATGCTATTTTGAGTTGTTGTGAAGAAGAATAAGGTAAGATGATTCATATTGTGATTGGTGTGGAAACATAACTGATACAAGAAACACCTTGTGTTGTGTCTTCATGTACAATGAGGTTGTCATTTCCTAGTTTACAAAGAAGCAACATTTATTAGTGATGATTGTAACACCTCAAAATTTGCCCTCCTCTCTTGGGACTAGCATAACATATTACATATCATTTTAGGTCATTAGGCATTGCATATTGCATATTATGTGGTTACATTGTGCAAGTCATCCTCACAAGTCTTGATCAGAAGATAGGAGGTCATGTGCAAGCTAGGGTTTCATTGGACTGGTCATTAATCATCTGAGGATGTGGAGGTCCAAATTAGGGTTTTGTGATTCTCAAGGAGATTGGTCTTCATCTTGATTGAAGTGATACATCATCATCATCATGGTCTTGTTATCATCAAGTGTTGAAGCATATTCCTTGAGATTAGGGTTTTGACCACTGGTCAACCCTAATCAGTTGCATTGGGCCAATCAGGGCATAGCAAGGAGATGGGGTCTATGATGGATATGGGGATCATCATGTGATTATATGGAGCTTATTGAGGCTAGGGGTTCATCCTTGAGCCATTTCATCAGGGGATTGGGGCTCAAATTGATCAGTGCATGGCCAGATTCATCTATCAGTTGAAAAAGTCAACTGTGGTCAACTGTGCTTGATTTTATGGATTTGGAGGTGGGAGAGAGTTGGATACACTTCATTCATGTTGGAACAAGTGTTATTTGACATGTCAAAGCTCAAGAATGGAGAAAATAAAGTCAGAACAAAAATTGCCAAAAATAGAAAGTGACTTGTAATGGAAGTTTCCAAAAATGGAAAGTTTTTGACCACAAAATTACGTGTCCAAAAATGCTTCAAATGAAAATTTGTTCAACATGAAAGTTGTAGATCTTAGTCTCACCTTTCCAAAAAGTCCAAGAACTTGAAATTCCCATGTATGGTTGGCAAGTTATGGTCCATTCAATTTCAAAAAAGACCTATGATCAAAGTGGCATAACTTTCACATGGAGTGTCCAAAATGAGTGATCTTTTTATGAGCAAACTCCATTTGACATGTACTTTCATGGTGCATAATTGGAATTCATCAAAAATGGTCAATGCAAAAGGTCATTTTTCAAGTGCACAATTAAAAATCCAAGGGCAAAATGGTCCAAGTTGAGGAATAATTGGAATTTTGGCATGGGAGTTTTTGCAACACCTCACATATGCCAATTGGAGATGGTTTGAATTGTCACAAGTGCTCAAGGTGCAATATTTGGTTAAGTCATTTTGGAACTTCACTTGAAATTGCATAATTTGGCATAACATATGGAAAATGAGAAATACAATGCCAATTGATATGGGATCAAAGCCAACACATCACAAATGATATTTGGAAGGTGTCTGAGCTGTCATACAGCTGTCACAAGGCCCAATGTGAAAAGCCAATTTTGCCCTTGCATTGAAAATTGCACATTATGCTAATTACATGTCATTTTGGTTAATTGGTGATTAGAAGGTGATTAAGCAAGAGTATAAATCATTAATCATAAATGAATTGCAAGGATTAATCACAATTCTCAAGAATTCATAACAAACTTTCCTTCCAATTCATCAAATTCTCTCAAACTCTCCAAATTTTCATCAAGCTTTTTTTCAAGATTTCTTCATCAATTCTTGATGAAATTGAGCGATTCTTTTTGATTCATCTTCAATCAACCTTCCTCTCCAACTGTTTTGGCGATTTGTGGCAAGAAACTTGAAGATTCGTGACTGTTCATAAGGAGCTCAACAATGGCATCTTGCAATTTCTTCCAATTAAAGCAGCATTGAGCTTGGTTGATCGCTCCATTGAACTTCCTATACCTTCTTCTTCATCTGTTTTCGGTTTTGGCTTGAAGAATCATCAAGAATCATCACTGCCGTCTCCAAGGTACCAAAATTCGAATCTCACGATTTCTTAAATTATCACATGCTTTTGAAAGATCATTCAATGTAGATCAACATGCTAGGCGTAGTTTTTGAATTGGTGAACTGATGAGTGAGAAATCATGCTTTGAATGTTTGGATGTGAAACTTTAAATGCTCGATCCGTGCTGTGTGTTTAGTGTTAGGAAAAATTGATCACATATCCTTAATCTACATGTTAAGACGATTCCAACGGTATATCATTTGTGCACTTTCGTTGAGGAAATCTCGTAACCGCATCTGGTAGTGAAGAACATGAACACGAGGAAGAACACGCGAGCTTTTGGAAATTTTCTTCGTTTGATCTTCTTTCCGCGCCTTGCTTTTCAAATTCGTGTTTCCCTCCACTTCTAACCACTCACACGCTGCCAGCAAATTAATGAGTACTACGTCGTTTTGGCGTACTGCTCCACATTTACAAAACTGCCACTGCTACATTTAATTTATATTATTTCGTTTTTATTTTCTTGTGTTATTTCATTTTGTTACATGATCTTAGGAAAATCATATCTCACTCGTTTCTTATCCAATTTTGGTGAGATTTTTTGCATTGTTCTTCTTGAAATGTGTAGAACTTTATCATGATTTTTGTGGAATTTTTGCATTTATAGAAAAATAATTGGCTTAGGGTTTGTGGAATGTGTCACATTTGTATATGTTTTGCCAAAACCATCACGAAATGCTCATACCTTTAAAGAAATGAATGAAAATTTTTGTGCTTATTCTGGACATGTTGATGGTGATTTCCATGTAAATTTTATGATTTTTGGATACTTGGTGATGGAGATATGATTTTTGGATTAAGGTGTGACAATTTGTGTCACACCAAGCTAGGTCAACTTGCTGATTTTATTTAAAATGTTTAGGGATGTTGATTTGAGCTGAAATTCTGTGTGAATGATCATTGATATGTCAAGATAACATGTGATTTTTTCTGGGATTTTTGGTTGCATTTTAAAATTGATTGATAATTTTCTTCTCTGTATGCTCATTTTGTGAATTTATGTGACACATGTTGGCATTTTGCTTGTGAAATTCTCATATGGTACTGGATGAAGATGAAATTTGATATGAGCATTTTAGACACATTGTAGGACATTATGCTTTTGATCCCATTCATTTCTAATGTGTTGTCACTGTTTTATGAATTATTGAAGATGATGCTTGTGTTGATACCTTGAATTGGCTTACATAATTGTGTCTTGACTTTTTGATTTTCATTGACCTACTTTCTTTTGTCCAATTGAGCTGAAAATTGACATGCTACTTGTTGATTGTGTCCTGTTTAGGTGTGAATTATTTGAGGATTTTTGGAATTGTTTTGGTATGCCTTTTATTGAAGTCATTCTGTTTGGACTTTTGGTGTTGTATTTGACCTAGTTTGTGGTATATTGTGCATGAATGGATATTGGTGAATGATATGAGCATGAGACCAATTGCATTTGCTTTCTATTTGTTTGAATGTGATTTTGGATTGGTTTTGCTTGATGTTTAGATTTTTTTTATCCCTTTGGACCCTAGGCTTGGCCTAGTGGTCTAGTTTCTCACATTTGGTGTGGATTTTCAGGATGAAATGCACAATGCTTAAGGAGATTGCTTCAAGGCAATTTGAATTGAGTTTGGTTGGTGTTTATGAACTAACATGACTTTGTTTTGTAGGGATTGATGCTTGAGCTTAGGCTTATAGCTTGCACTTGTGTGCATTGACTTGTGTTGCTTGTACAGATTAACTGATTAACTATTTGCTGTTTATTGTTGGTTTGTCTGAGTACTGATGATACTTGATTGATTTCAGGTACATTTAGTCGCTTACAGTTCTTTAAGAACTTGCTTGCTGTTGCTTGGTTTTTTAACCAGTGGAGGTAGAATCTCTATACTTCATGTAGTCTGGAAGACCTGGCCTGTTACCTGGCCAGGCAACTGTCTGAAGTCCTCCTTAAGAGGCGATGATTGTGATTGTTTACTTTTGTGCCAAGCAGGTGAAGACCTCTATGAGGCAATTGGCGGAACCCAAGGGATATGCAATCTATCCCCCGCTATTCTGTGAGTCGTCCCTCTGCTCACACCACTGTGTTGATGCATTGGGACACAAACCCAAGATCTTGTGTTGTTGCACAATCGAGTCAGAGTCTTGAGCGTAGAAGGGTCCCTCCATTCTGGACCCACGCTCCTTTGTCTGAAGCTCTCCCTGGTCAGGGATAAGAGCTGTGAAGTCTAATCTTCACTCACCTTTCATCTGCTTCACCTTAGCCTCGCAATGGCAAGGTTAAGAGCGAACACTACCCATGTACAGATGACTTGCTTCGGCAGTCAAACCCATTGTTTGAGCCCACTTGACTGGTTATAGTGTGTGCTTTGTGAATATTTGTTTGCTCTGTTTGCTTGTATGCTTGTATGCTTGCTTTCTTCCTGGATAGAATTAGCTTGCAGTTGTGCAAGTAGGTAGAAACCTCAACGTAGGGCAATGATGCATGACAACACTAGGCTCGAGTACAGCTCCCTGGTAGTGTGTCTTCCCTCGGTTTCTGGCTAGAATTTCTTTCCCTTTCAGGGGAACTACATCACCCTGATCCTCGTTCCAGACGAGGTATGTAGGCAGGAGACCGTGCGAGGTCTCTCCGGGCACCCTTTTCTTTTTTGCGTGTGTTTTGTTTGGCAGCTATCAGGCTCGAGTTCCCGACTCCCTGTTAGTCTGTGTGTGCCGTTTCTTCTGACGTCTCAGCGTCTCTTCTGGCTTGCTTGATGACTTGTAGGCTCGAGTTCCCGACTCCCTACTAGTTTGCATGTTCTTCCTTTCCCCTTTCAGGGGAACTACATCGCCCTGATCCTCGTTCCAGACGAGGTATGTAGGCAAGAGACCGCGCGAGGTCTCTCCGGGCACTTTTTTTTCTTTTTGTGTGTGTTTGCTTGTTATCTTCTGGCGTGTGTTTTGGTTCGGATGCCGACGTAAGTCCAGTGATTGGCGGTCGGGCTCCACGTTTGCCTTCTTGTGTGCGTTTTGGTTCGGATGCTGATGTAAGTCCAGTGATTGGCATTCAGGCTCCATGTTTGCCGGTGTGTTTATTTGTTTGTTTGGCGTGCGTGAGCCGAACTACGGCAGCTCTGATTCTCGTTCCAGACGAGATACGTAGGCATAGGATGCGACGTCCTATCGAGCTCTCTTCCTCTTAACCCCATTTGTGTTGTCTTCGGCGTGTGTGTGTGTGTGTTAGGGACCAATTAGTACTACTTTTTATACCATTTTATTGGTCCCTTTTACCAAGTTTTGATGTAATTACACACTTTTATTCTCACTATTTTGTATAAATGCAATTAGGTTTAATTTATTTTGTTTTGAATAGTTATTTCACATATTTGTTAGTTTTGTAGAATTTTTGGATGAGAAAGCTTTGGATTGCAGCATCATAATATGGAAGATTTTGGATGAAGCTTGCAAAATAAGGAAACTGAGGCAGCTTCAGTTCGCCCCGCGAACTGCATGACAGGACCAGTTCGCCCCGCGAACTCTGCGAATCCAGCAAACTGATTTTTGGGTCAAAAGTGCTGTTTTGAAGGCCAGCTGTTTTTGCCATTTTGGGTCTGCCTTGGAATTGCTTTTCTGCATTGGATGAGAATGACCAATTAAGGAAATGTCAACTCTTTTAGGAGAGAAAATACATTATTCTAGGGATTATTCATTCATTATCATTCATACATTGTTCTTGAGAGATTTTGTAAGAGAAAAAAACAGAGTTTTTCTTCTAAAACCTTCTGCTTTGTAACAATGGTGATGAGGAGCTAAACTCCCTTTTGTCAAGATTGGAGGTAGTAGCTATTCTCATCTGTTTATGTATTCACTTTGATTTATATATGAGATAAAGATTGTTGATGTATTGAATACTGTTTTTGTTTTAAGTTGAAAACCAGATTTGAGTAGTTGTCGAGAGAGATTACTCGAGTTTAGACATAAAACAGATTTTCAAGTAGTGAATAAGTTGTAGAGATAGATTTATTCATTACTATTCTTTGATATTGAACATTAAAGATTGCTATATTGATAGTTAGGTGGAGAGATCGTCTAAGGATCAATATAGTGATTATCACGATATCATTTAGACATAAATGACTTTGAGAGGATATTTGAACATCATCAATAATCTTGAATCGATTTATTTATCATAGGGAATCATAGACATTTGAAATAGTGAACTCCAATCTTGCCAAACTTTTATATTTGACTAAACCACTTAATAGTTTTTGTTAACTTTCACTTACAAAATATTTCTCCAAACAAAACAACCCTGTTACTTTCTAAACTTATAACATTTGAATTATAGAACGGCGGTAATATTACCCAATCTCTGTGGATACGATACAAAAATATTTGCCGAAGATATACTCTTTCAACAGTGTGATGTTTTAGCAACCTTTTCTTTTCTTTTAGAACGTGGATCCCGTCGAGTACGACGGACGTGAGGGGTGCTAATACCTTCCCCTTGCGTAACCGATTCCCCTACCCTTTCTCTTTGGTCGCGAGACCATGCTTTTTCCAGGTTTCTCTGAGCGTTTCCTTTCCCTATTTTGGGATAAATAACGCGCAGTGGCGGCTCTGTGTTGTGTTTTTGTTTCAGCCCGCCGGTTGTTTTTTCGCGGATGCGACAGCTGGCGACTCTGCTGGGGACACTATAGGATGTAGACCTGTGCTGGTCCATCTTCCCCGAGCGAGTCCTTCCTAGCGTTCTAGGATAGTTTAGGTTGCTTGTTTTGTTTTATTTATTGCATTTATTATTCTAACAGTGTATATATTTGCATAAATATTTGCATGCATCATACTATCATGTTGTTGCCGTCCTCTGTGCAGGTGGTTCCTCTGTTTGGGGTGGGTGTTCTGAGTGGGGCTAAAACCCAGGCCCGAGTATACACCTAGGATTAGCGTGGTCTCACGTTGCTCACATGCCGGTTGGGCACATTGTTGCGACGTGACATACCACAAGCCGGACGAGGTTCATCTGAGAAGTGCTCTTCCAGTGGGGTTTTCCACTTTGGTTGGGTTATCTCTTTTGGGCTGTTGACTCTGGTGACCGATCATTTCCCGGATCTTTGGTTTAGACGATCTCAGGAGAGCTACAATGGCACACCCGAAAGGGCAAACCCATTGAGTATCTCTGCCCGATTGTCGAGACTATTATCCGCCTTAGGATGACCTGATTAGAATTTACCTGTGAGGGGAGGGTGATTCTTACAGATGCATGTTCTGTTGGTGACTCAGATGGTGACTAATGGTTCCGTTGATCAGAGTCATATTTATAAGTCGGATTCATGGTCATTTCTTGCCGAGACGCCGGAGTGCTGTCCGAGTTATTTATCAGTGGGGATCCGTTTATTTCAGGATTCCCCGGGCCGATTCAGAGGTTGTGGTTATCTGTTCAGTGGATCTGAGGTTGATGATGATGATGGTGTATCTTGCAGTTCCGTTTATTTCGGAACCCTTGAGTGGGATTTGTGGTTACATATTCCTTCAGATGGTTGTGATCAGTCCAGAGATCAGGCTTCAGTGCACCAGATGATCAGATGACTTGGAGGATGGCAACGCATTGCATTCATTCATCAGCATCATCTCATCTTGCATTTATCTGCATCTAACACATGTTTATCCATATGCAGGAACCTTTTTGATCGAGATCCTGGTTGAGAGGCTTCTTAGACATGAGGAGACCCGGTTTGAAGGAACCTTTTTGATCGAGATCTTGATGTTAAAGTATGATAACAATGAATATAAATTGAAACCCCCGTAAAAATTGTACTTATAAGCACCAAAATAGTAGTACGGTTATATCCAACCAATCATCTCCCTTCAAAAATTCCAAAATGCAATTCTTGTTTTAATGTAAACTCGTAGATGTTTGACATCTCCTTTATCATCCTTAATAGTCTTTGCATATTATCTGGTTGAGATAGTGTAGTGTCAATATTGTGTTATAGGGCATAACAACTACCTTTCGTGTTTGCACCATCCATAATAACTTTTTCAGTTACTCTCTCAAGTATGTCTAGCTGATAAGAATTTGGATGGATGAATACACCCATTGATTTCAATTGTTACATCATAAAAACAACTGCAACATAATACATAAGTTTAAATACTCAAATAATAACAACCACATACAACACAAATTTTTTAACTTATACTTTTCTCAATCACATCGCGGGGAAACTTCTTCGGCATTTCCCTGGTCAACTTCTCTCGCTCCTCCTCAGACAACTCTCTCTTGCTCCTCCTGGGACCTATCATGCACCTCCTATAACAACCTCTTCCATTTTTCCATATGCACCCTTTCATGTTCCTCTTAAGTTACTCACTCTCTCTCGTGCCTCCTGATACCACTTCTCCATCGCCTCCTGAGTCCACTACTTCCGCTCCATTTCTAATACTTCTTATACTTTCTTCCCCACCCTTTGATCAACTATCTCTTGAATTTCTTTCTTACATTTTAATTTGTTAATTGTTTGCGGTGGTCCAAAATATAACCTCAAGTTGACGCCTCTTCCAAGACCACGAACCTGCCCACCATGTTCCTCTGTTCCAATCACTTCCATCAAGATGTCATGAAGTTCTCGTGGAACAAAGTTACCATCTTTAGATTTTTCAACCTGTAAATCCTGCAACACATATAAAAGTTCATCTTTACCAAATTGAATTAACTTAAATAAGTAATGTTGAAAAAGTATCTAATTACAATATTTTCAACCATTTCGCGTGTAGCCTCTCATGTGAACTCGCCTCCAGGTCTTTGACGTGCCCCCTTCAATTTCTCATGGCGTGATAGTGGAGATGGGCTGCAATCAAGGCTTCTAGAAGGATCTTTCAGCTCTAGTTCTCTTTGTTTTCTTTTTTCATTAACCATTTTTTATTCAAGTTTATCATATCCTCCATGAGACAATCTATGTGGGTAGATATTTCTGACTCTATTCTCCTTTCCTTTTTGGCTCTTAGCCAAGAAATCATGAGTGGTGTGAAACTTAACAAACTCCTCCTAAACGTTCTTATCATTCATTATATGAATACTTCACGTATGGAGGCTATCCTCCTTTGGATTTGTAATATAATCATGTGAGAGTCATGTCTTAAAGCCCCTCCAACGCTCACCAGCATATCTAATCCATTTATTTTCCAGCATATAATCCTCTAGAATAATATACACTTCCTATGTTACATAATAGAGTTGATATTAGTATTAAAAAAAATAAGTGGTCATCTATACTTGTAAAACAAATCATAAAATTTATAACAAATACCATAATATCGATCTATAATTTATTTTTCAATTCACCTTCAACTTCGTATCAATTATCTATCAAAATACTGACTTTGCTTCTATCTTGTACTGAGATGTAACCCTTAAAACTATCAGCATGTTCACCATAAACCTTACTAATTCTTGGACAAAAATTAACCAGGAAGCGAACACCGCTTTCATGGGATTTTGTCACCTTGGTCAATATCGTGACACCTCTAATTTTTCTTTTAATTTTAATTTTAACAGAGGTTGTATGACAGGCGCTGGTCGAATTATCCATCTTTGTGTAAACCAATAACTATATTACTCAAATCAACAAATCTATGCTAAGACACCTAATGCATATGTACTATATTATACTCATGGTACATTTCCAAAGAACATACATTCAATATATTCTCAAACTAACACTATTTAAGAAATCACATCATTTCAAGAAAAATAACATTTCTATGAACATTTCAGTGGTCAGTACATAATAACATTTACTCAAACTAACACTATTCAAGAAAAACAATATTTTAATCAACATTTCAATGGTCCGTGACACCATATTTTCAAACTAACACTATTCAAGAAAAACAACATTTATATCAACATCTCAGTGATCAATGACACCATTTTCTCAAACTAACACTAGATAAAGTGAGTTGCGTACCTAAAACGTGATGACGAAACTTCAACGAGTTAGGTTGGAAGAGTTGATGTTCGAGTTGATATTGGAAGATATGATGAAATCTGAGTTTTGATGAAGATGAAAATTGCCTTGTTTCTTTTTAAGAGAATGACGATAAAACGAGGAGTGGTGATAGGTAAATGAAAAATTAAAGTCTAGTTATGTGAAGTATTCATATAAAAGAACTTATATGTTAGATTTTGGGAAAAACCAAGATAATAGATTAGTTAAAAAAAATTGAAAAGCGTCATATTCTGGAAAAAAAATCATGCAAATGGTATTACTCATCGGTTGGGTAAAGTAACCGAGAGATAATACAAATTTTTTTTAAAAAATTGATAGAAAAATAAAGTCATTTGAAAATATTAATTTCATAATTCAAAATAAATAAATAAAAAGAGAAAAGTGAAAGACATCAATTGAGAAATGGCAACGTTTGGTCCCTAAGCTAATTGAAAAATAAATAAAGAAAGAAAAAATGCACTAACTTGACTTCAAAGCGAGGTCCCTGGTAAATATATTCCCTCGGTTTTGAAAAAAACTGAGAGAATATGTTATATATATTTAAAAAATATATATCACGAGCTCTCAGGACATATACCTCGATTATTAGTTGGTCGAGATGAAAGATTTGTCATAAAATATATTATTTGTAGTAGTGATCAAGAAATTGAATATGAAAGTTCCCGAAGAAGCCTAGAGTGGAAGAAAACCAAATGTGAAATATATGAAAGTATTTGGATCAATATGTTTCAAACACGTACATGATCAAAGATGGATGAAAAAATTAAAATCATGGTGTTCATAGGATATTATTCCACAAGTGTCTATAAGTTGTACAATCATATGGATACGAGGGCTAACATTATTAGAGATGTGATTTTCAATAAATCAAAGACATGAAAGTGGCGTGAAACACTTGTTAAAGGAAGTGATGCCAAACATGTTTTTATAGGTATTGTTTAGAGTGAAGGTTCAAGTGAAGAAATTGATGTTGAAAAGTACTGATGTTGATGTTGAAGTGAGCGAACCAGGTAAGAAGAATGAATTTTTTTACGTTCAATTGGCAAATGTAGTTAATACTGAAGTGAGTGAATCAATTGAAAAAAAATTGTCAATGATAATGGAGTAAGTAATAATACTGATGTGGAGGAATGTGCAATTGAAGATAGCCAAAACATTTTAGAGAATGTACCAACTGATTTTATCTCTAATATTGTTGTTGAAACTAGTTTGACATGGGCTGAGTTAAGTGAAAGGTATGAAAGGATTGAGATTCTTGATGATACCGTTGAATTGGTGAAGAGAAGGTAGACACAATCATGTACAATAAGATTGTGGGATCATTGAGGCCTTATACAATAGCACACTTGACATCTGTTATGCATTAAGTACAACCACCAAGTTCATGAATGAGCTATGAGGTCAAACCTAATGGCTGCAAAGAGAATACTCATGTACCTAAATGGAATAATGAGATTTGGCATGCTATTTTGAGTTGTTGTGAAGAAGAATAAGGTAAGATGATTCATATTGTGATTGGTGTGGAAACATAACTGATACAAGAAACACCTTGTGTTGTGTCTTCATGTACAATGAGGTTGTCATTTCCTAGTTTACAAAGAAGCAACATTTATTAGTGATGATTGTAACACCTCAAAATTTGCCCTCCTCTCTTGGGACTAGCATAACATATTACATATCATTTTAGGTCATTAGGCATTGCATATTGCATATTATGTGGTTACATTGTGCAAGTCATCCTCACAAGTCTTGATCAGAAGATAGGAGGTCATGTGCAAGCTAGGGTTTCATTGGACTGGTCATTAATCATCTGAGGATGTGGAGGTCCAAATTAGGGTTTTGTGATTCTCAAGGAGATTGGTCTTCATCTTGATTGAAGTGATACATCATCATCATCATGGTCTTGTTATCATCAAGTGTTGAAGCATATTCCTTGAGATTAGGGTTTTGACCACTGGTCAACCCTAATCAGTTGCATTGGGCCAATCAGGGCATAGCAAGGAGATGGGGTCTATGATGGATATGGGGATCATCATGTGATTATATGGAGCTTATTGAGGCTAGGGGTTCATCCTTGAGCCATTTCATCAGGGGATTGGGGCTCAAATTGATCAGTGCATGGCCAGATTCATCTATCAGTTGAAAAAGTCAACTGTGGTCAACTGTGCTTGATTTTATGGATTTGGAGGTGGGAGAGAGTTGGATACACTTCATTCATGTTGGAACAAGTGTTATTTGACATGTCAAAGCTCAAGAATGGAGAAAATAAAGTCAGAACAAAAATTGCCAAAAATAGAAAGTGACTTGTAATGGAAGTTTCCAAAAATGGAAAGTTTTTGACCACAAAATTACGTGTCCAAAAATGCTTCAAATGAAAATTTGTTCAACATGAAAGTTGTAGATCTTAGTCTCACCTTTCCAAAAAGTCCAAGAACTTGAAATTCCCATGTATGGTTGGCAAGTTATGGTCCATTCAATTTCAAAAAAGACCTATGATCAAAGTGGCATAACTTTCACATGGAGTGTCCAAAATGAGTGATCTTTTTATGAGCAAACTCCATTTGACATGTACTTTCATGGTGCATAATTGGAATTCATCAAAAATGGTCAATGCAAAAGGTCATTTTTCAAGTGCACAATTAAAAATCCAAGGGCAAAATGGTCCAAGTTGAGGAATAATTGGAATTTTGGCATGGGAGTTTTTGCAACACCTCACATATGCCAATTGGAGATGGTTTGAATTGTCACAAGTGCTCAAGGTGCAATATTTGGTTAAGTCATTTTGGAACTTCACTTGAAATTGCATAATTTGGCATAACATATGGAAAATGAGAAATACAATGCCAATTGATATGGGATCAAAGCCAACACATCACAAATGATATTTGGAAGGTGTCTGAGCTGTCATACAGCTGTCACAAGGCCCAATGTGAAAAGCCAATTTTGCCCTTGCATTGAAAATTGCACATTATGCTAATTACATGTCATTTTGGTTAATTGGTGATTAGAAGGTGATTAAGCAAGAGTATAAATCATTAATCATAAATGAATTGCAAGGATTAATCACAATTCTCAAGAATTCATAACAAACTTTCCTTCCAATTCATCAAATTCTCTCAAACTCTCCAAATTTTCATCAAGCTTTTTTTCAAGATTTCTTCATCAATTCTTGATGAAATTGAGCGATTCTTTTTGATTCATCTTCAATCAACCTTCCTCTCCAACTGTTTTGGCGATTTGTGGCAAGAAACTTGAAGATTCGTGACTGTTCATAAGGAGCTCAACAATGGCATCTTGCAATTTCTTCCAATTAAAGCAGCATTGAGCTTGGTTGATCGCTCCATTGAACTTCCTATACCTTCTTCTTCATCTGTTTTCGGTTTTGGCTTGAAGAATCATCAAGAATCATCACTGCCGTCTCCAAGGTACCAAAATTCGAATCTCACGATTTCTTAAATTATCACATGCTTTTGAAAGATCATTCAATGTAGATCAACATGCTAGGCGTAGTTTTTGAATTGGTGAACTGATGAGTGAGAAATCATGCTTTGAATGTTTGGATGTGAAACTTTAAATGCTCGATCCGTGCTGTGTGTTTAGTGTTAGGAAAAATTGATCACATATCCTTAATCTACATGTTAAGACGATTCCAACGGTATATCATTTGTGCACTTTCGTTGAGGAAATCTCGTAACCGCATCCGGTAGTGAAGAACATGAACACGAGGAAGAACACGCGAGCTTTTGGAAATTTTCTTCGTTTGATCTTCTTTCCGCGCCTTGCTTTTCAAATCCGTGTTTCCCTCCACTTCTAACCACTCACACGCTGCCAGCAAATTAATGAGTACTACGTCGTTTTGGCGTACTGCTCCACATTTACAAAACTGCCACTGCTACATTTAATTTATATTATTTCGTTTTTATTTTCTTGTGTTATTTCATTTTGTTACATGATCTTAGGAAAATCATATCTCACTCGTTTCTTATCCAATTTTGGTGAGATTTTTTGCATTGTTCTTCTTGAAATGTGTAGAATTTTATCATGATTTTTGTGGAATTTTTGCATGTATAGAAAAATAATTGGCTTAGGGTTTGTGGAATGTGTCACATTTGTATATGTTTTGCCAAAACCATCACGAAATGCTCATACCTTTAAAGAAATGAATGAAAATTTTTGTACTTATTCTGGACATGTTGATGGTGATTTCCATGTAAATTTTATGATTTTTGGATACTTGGTGATGGAGATATGATTTTTGGATTAAGGTGTGACAATTTGTGTCACACCAAGCTAGGTCAACTTGCTGATTTTATTTAAAATGTTTAGGGATGTTGATTTGAGCTGAAATTCTGTGTGAATGATCATTGATATGTCAAGATAACATGTGATTTTTTATGGGATTTTTGGTTGCATTTTCAAATTGATTGATAATTTTCTTCTCTGTATGCTCATTTTGTGAATTTATGTGACACATGTTGGCATTTTGCTTGTGAAATTCTCATATGGTACTGGATGAAGATGAAATTTGATATGAGCATTTTAGACACATTGTAGGACATTATGCTTTTGATCCCATTCATTTCTAATGTGTTGTCACTGTTTTATGAATTATTGAAGATGATGCTTGTGTTGATACCTTGAATTGGCTTACATAATTGTGTCTGGACTTTTTGATTTTCATTGACCTACTTTCTTTTGTCCAATTGAGCTGAAAATTGACATGCTACTTGTTGATTGTGTCCTGTTTAGGTGTGAATTATTTGAGGATTTTTGGAATTGTTTTGGTATGCCTTTTATTGAAGTCATTCTGTTTGGACTTTTGGTGTTGTATTTGACCTAGTTTGTGGTATATTGTGCATGAATGGATATTGGTGAATGATATGAGCATGAGACCAATTGCATTTGCTTTCTATTTGTTTGAATGTGATTTTGGATTGGTTTTGCTTGATGTTTAGATTTTTTTTATCCCTTTGGACCCTAGGCTTGGCCTAGTGGTCTAGTTTCTCACATTTGGTGTGGATTTTCAGGATGAAATGCACAATGCTTAAGGAGATTGCTTCAAGGCAATTTGAATTGAGTTTGGTTGGTGTTTATGAACTAACATGACTTTGTTTTGTAGGGATTGATGCTTGAGCTTAGGCTTATAGCTTGCACTTGTGTGCATTGACTTGTGTTGCTTGTACAGATTAACTGATTAACTATTTGCTGTTTATTGTTGGTTTGTCTGAGTACTGATGATACTTGATTGATTTCAGGTACATTTAGTCGCTTACAGTTCTTTAAGAACTTGCTTGCTGTTGCTTGGTTTTTTAACCAGTGGAGGTAGAATCTCTATACTTCATGTAGTCTGGAAGACCTGGCCTGTTACCTGGCCAGGCAACTGTCTGAAGTCCTCCTTAAGAGGCGATGATTGTGATTGTTTACTTTTGTGCCAAGCAGGTGAAGACCTCTATGAGGCAATTGGCGGAACCCAAGGGATATGCAATCTATCCCCCGCTATTCTGTGAGTCGTCCCTCTGCTCACACCACTGTGTTGATGCATTGGGACACAAACCCAAGATCTTGTGTTGTTGCACAATCGAGTCAGAGTCTTGAGCGTAGAAGGGTCCCTCCATTCTGGACCCACGCTCCTTTGTCTGAAGCTCTCCCTGGTCAGGGATAAGAGCTGTGAAGTCTAATCTTCACTCACCTTTCATCTGCTTCACCTTAGCCTCGCAATGGCAAGGTTAAGAGCGAACACTACCCATGTACAGATGACTTGCTTCGGCAGTCAAACCCATTGTTTGAGCCCACTTGACTGGTTATAGTGTGTGCTTTGTGAATATTTGTTTGCTCTGTTTGCTTGTATGCTTGTATGCTTGCTTTCTTCCTGGATAGGATTAGCTTGCAGTTGTGCAAGTAGGTAGAAACCTCAACGTAGGGCAATGATGCATGACAACACTAGGCTCGAGTACAGCTCCCTGGTAGTGTGTCTTCCCTCGGTTTCTGGCTAGAATTTCTTTCCCTTTCAGGGGAACTACATCGCCCTGATCCTCGTTCCAGACGAGGTATGTAGGCCGGAGACCGTGCGAGGTCTCTCCGGGCACCCTTTTCTTTTTTGCGTGTGTTTTGTTTGGCAGCTATCAGGCTCGAGTTCCCGACTCCCTGTTAGTCTGTGTGTGCCGTTTCTTCTGACGTCTCAGCGTCTCTTCTGGCTTGCTTGATGACTTGTAGGCTCGAGTTCCCGACTCCCTACTAGTTTGCATGTTCTTCCTTTCCCCTTTCAGGGGAACTACATCGCCCTGATCCTCGTTCCAGACGAGGTATGTAGGCAGGAGACCGCGCGAGGTCTCTCTGGGCACTTTTTTTTCTTTTTGTGTGTGTTTGCTTGTTATCTTCTGGCGTGTGTTTTGGTTCGGATGCCGACGTAAGTCCAGTGATTGGCGGTCGGGCTCCACGTTTGCCTTCTTGTGTGCGTTTTGGTTCGGATGCTGATGTAAGTCCAGTGATTGGCATTCAGGCTCCATGTTTGCCGGTGTGTTTATTTGTTTGTTTGGCGTGCGTGAGCCGAACTACGGCAGCTCTGATTCTCGTTCCAGACGAGATACGTAGGCATAGGATGCGACGTCCTATCGAGCTCTCTTCCTCTTAACCCCATCTGTGTTGTCTTCGGCGTGTGTGTGTGATGTTTTAGCAACCTTTTCTTTTCTTTTAGAACGTGGATCCCGTCGAGTACGACGGACGTGAGGGGTGCTAATACCTTCCCCTTGCGTAACCGACTCCCCTACCCTTTCTCTTTGGTCGCGAGACCATGCTTTTTCCAGGTTTCTCTGAGCGTTTCCTTTCCCTATTTTGGGATAAATAACGCGCAGTGGCGGCTCTGTGTTGTGTTTTTGTTTCAGCCCGCCGGTTGTTTTTTCGCGGATGCGACAATGATGATTGGATTTGGAGGAAGAGGATAGAAGAAAAGACGAAGAAAAAACTATGTGTATTTTAGGGAACATCTAGAATTGTTTTTTTTAGTCTTATGGGAAATGTTGTTTGATAATTCATTTATATAGTTTAGTAAAGTAAATATACTATACACTTGTGCATGTATATAGTTTAGTAAAGTAGTAGTTTAGTGAAATAGTTATATCATACACACTCGTACAGATATATAAGTGAAATATTTAGTTTCCCATATATATACTATACATTGTAGGTATATAATTTATTTAATGAATTTGTAATTAAATCTATTAGTAACTTAAACTAAGTAACTAACAAGTAGTTAATTAGTTAGGTTGGTTACTTAACTAACAAGCCATGTAAATGTTTTAAATCATGTTGAATGTGAATGAAGGATACCACTATTGTTACAACTTTAATCAATTACATTGTTGTATAAAATCATATTGCACTAATAATTTTTACAAATGATCGCATGATTCTAATTTTAATATTGTTTTTTCTTCTTAAAATATCAATTTTATAATTTTTTTACTCATTTTTTGTATAATTTTTATTTAGAAAAATCCCGAATTTGAAAAAATAATTTCAAATGAGAAGCGGTTTTTAGTTGTTTCTTTATTAAAAAAAAACTTATTTTTTATAGGTGATTTAAAAAACAAAAAAAAATATTTTTTTTCCAGAAAAACTAAAATTAATCTCTAAATGATATATATTAAAGTAGTTTTTACTAATCCGGCCATTAAATACAAACAAAAGATCTAGTGGTTAGTGTTATTGTTTCAAAGTTTTTTTTTGCAATTTGTTAATGATATCTAATTGGGCTGGATCATTAATACTGTACTGGGCTACTATTGCGGCTCAAAGTGAGAAACATTTTGCCAATTTGAGGCTTACTGTTTGTATCCTCCTTTTTTCTTTTCATAGTCATTCCTCCTTTCTAAATTTATTTTTCTCCTAAATTCACTCACATACTCAATCACCTATAAAATAATAGGAATTTACACTCTCACTTAATCATAGATAATGGATATTAGAAGATGTTTGACTTTTATTTTAATCACCTATAAAATAATAGTGATGAATTGACAATGTAAATTGTTTTAGACTAACCGTGCATAGTAGTTAGGACCCGTTTGTTTTGGCTTTTTTTTTAAATGATTTTTATAGTGTTATATATTTTAGTGTAAAAAAAATTTACAAAAAAACTTTTCATAAAAGCTTCAAATGAAAATTTTGTTTGAATAGTTATTCTTAAAATTTTATTTTAGGTATTTTATCATTTTACCGAAACTTTTTTTGGATATCAAAATTTCAAAAAATCACTTAATTTTGAAGCTATTTCAAATAGCTTTTTTTTAAAATCATTTTTGAAATATAATTTTTTTTTTAAAATTGTGATTTTGACTATATTTTGATCTTTAATAATGTATATTTAGGTTATACAATGAACAATTCAATCTTTTAATTTATAAAAAATAAATTTAAAAAAACTTATAATATTGTGAAAAATATTTTTGTAAAATCCATTTTCAAAAATATAAAGAAAAAATCCATTTTTTTAAAGTTAAAACAAACTGGGCCTTAATCTCATTTTCAAAATTGTTATGCCGCTTTCTAAATTTGCCTCAAAACAATTTTGTAATTAATTTAGAGATCAACTTATAATAAGGAAATTTCCAAACTTTTAATTACTAAAAATAGAGATTGAAAAGCAATTCGTTAACACCATAGGCTAAATGATTTTGTATTTTTTGTTAGAAAAAAATAAAGCATAGAGAAAAAAGAGGAACACAATCACAACACAAGAATATAACGTGAAAACTCCAAAATCGGAGAAAAAATCACGACTATTGTCAATAGACAATCAACGAATAATACTATGTAAAAATTGTTACAATACATAATATACCCTCAACAAAACCAAACCTCCAGTACACCCATACTCTCCAAAACAAATATTTAACCACATCTCACAACATTCTAATACAAGAGTATAAAAGACCAAAGAAAGTCAAATACAAGCTTAAAGTGATTTTGACTGGTGCATCTTGGAATGAAGAACTTGAATCTTATATATAGCCTTGGACTCCCTCTTCCTTCACAAAACTAAGCAATGTGTGACTTTAAAGAACTTATATCCTATATATAATCTTGGACTCTCTCTTCATTCACAAAACTAAACGATGTGGGACTTCTTCAACATGTATATTTTTAACCAACCCCAACAATATCACCTTGATTGAAAATAATACATACACTTTCATTGTCTTCACCGAAAATCAAACTCCACCATAAAGAGTATCAACATGTATATTTTCAACAAACCCTAACAATATCCACCTTAATTGAAAATAATACATAAAATTTCATTGTCTTCACCGACAACCATACTCCACCATAAAGAGTATAATCACTTGAAGCTACATCACTCCAAGAATTTTCAAATTGCATTCACTGACAATCATAGTTTTAAAAACTATCATACTATCTCATGAAGAATATATTTCACTTGAAGATAAACCACTTCAAGAATTTCACATTGTCATCACCGACAATCATATACTTTATCATGAAGAATAAATTTCACTTGAAGCTAAACCATTCCAAGAATTTCACATTGTCTTCACTGACAATCATAGTTTTAACGAACTATCATACTCCACCTAAAGAAGGGTATACTTCACTTGAAGCTAAATCACTTCAAGAATTTTCACATGTCGAAAACTGGGTTGAAACATCATGGTGCAACTTCCTTGTTGGCAGGAAGCTATTCAACCACCAAAATAATCGTGCACCTTGTGTAATCTTGATTGTATCAACACATCTTTAACTTGAACTTTTACCAAGTGAAAAAAAGTTTTTCCATCAATGTTCTCTAGCCTGAACTGCACAAGGAATTTATGACTGTAGCTCAACAACTCTTTCACAAGACTACCCTTCATTTCTGATGTGGAAGATTAGACAAAATTGCAACCACGGAGCATACTAAGAACACTTATTCCTAGATCAAACCAAAAGCTCTGATACCAGTTGTTGGGAAAAAACAAAGCATAGAGAAAAAAGAGGAACACTATCACAACACAAGAGCATAATGTGGAAACTCCAAAATTAGAGAAAAACCACAACAGTTGTCAATAGACAACCAGAGAATAACATTATGTGAAAATTATTATAACACATAATATACCATCAACTAACTCAGGCCCCCAATACACTCACACTCTCCAAAACAAATATTTAACTAGATTTTACAACACTCTAATACAAGATTATAAGAGAACAAAGAAAGTCAAATACAAGTTTAAAGTGCTTTTTACTGGTGCATCTTGGAATGAAGAACTTGAATCATATATATAGCATTGGAATCTCTCTTCCTTCATAAAACTAAGTGATGTATGAATTCAAAGAACTTATATCTTATATATAGTTGTGGATTCTGTCTTCATTCACAAAACTAAGTAATGTGAGACTTCTTCTAGATAATCTTTCATTATCTTCACCGACAATCATATTCCACCAGAAAGAGTATCGACATGTATATTTTCAATCAACCCTAACAATTTCCACCTTGATTGAAAATAATACATAAACTTTCATTGTTTTCACCGATAATCCTACTCCACCATAAAGAGTGTAGTCACTTAAAGCGACACTACTCCAAGAATTTTCACATTGTCTTCACTGACAATCATAATTTAACGATTACACATTCTATTTAAATACTTTTTAATTGATAATCATTCTTAAATCGTGGTTTAGAGTTCAATTTATTTCTTTTTATTTTATTATTATGTATTAATAAAAACAAATTTTTATTAATTATAAAGGAAAAAAATTATATACAATTTTTTAGGTGTGGTTTTTACTATTTTTCAATGAAAATCTGGCAAGTGTATAATTTTTTTTCAACACATATGCAATTTCCTTCTATTTTCACTCCTTAAACGGTATTTAAGTACACGTGTGTATAGTTGTTTTCTACACATATGCAATTTTCTCCTATTTTCACTCTTTAAATGATATTTAGGTACATGTGTCATATTTTTATTGGAAAATACTAAAAATCACAACTAAGGAATTGTATGTAAGTTTTCTCCAATTATAAATTAATAATTTGTAAAAAATATCTCTTATTTGCTTATGTAGAAAGTAAGAAGAAAAATAATATAAATTTAAAATGATTCAATTTATTTTAGAAATCAAATATTTTATGTGGAATACACTCAATATTTGCATATTATCCTCACTTTTGACAAAAATCAGACAATAAGGTATCGTTTAGATCGCTTTTACTATTATTGAATATATTTGTTCAAATGAATAGTCTTTGTAATTCTTTTGTAACACAAAATTATGTTTACTCGACGATAAGTGTGAAATTTAGTAAATTCTCACCATTCATTTCACACACTTATTAGTTTACTTGTATACAAAGTAACATAAAAATGAATATTATACTGAAATTGTGCATTAATCATATTTAATATCCTTTGGAATTTGTTCAATACTAGGATTATAGAGCAAAGAATAAGTAATCAAGAACCAAATCAAATAGAGCAAGGAACACAAAGTCTTGAAGGCTAAGGTCAAGCTTATTTTACTAGGTGGATTTCTTCTCAATGATTGAATCTATAACATAAAGAATTGAATTATAAATCAGGGAAAACTCGCTGGGAAGATTCATCCACCACCAATAAAATCAACGAAAGAATCCATAACATAAAGAGTGTTAACTTAAGTTATTTGGTTTCTTATCATTATTATTTATCTCTTATTTGAATAAAAATAAGTGTTTTAATTTGGATGCTTAATGAGACATTGGATCTCGCTCCTACGTATCTCCAGGTACGACGGGGAACTCAAAGCTACGTAGTTTTGGGAAGAACAATAGATTTTTTTTATCATAGTGTTTGATAAGATGTTGAATCTTACTCCTACTTATCCCTAGGAGTGAAGGGGAATTAAAAGTTATGTAGTTATTTGTAGCAAATGTTTGTTAGTTGGTTGGTTTTAGTGAACGATGTTTAAGTCACATTTGAGCGGATAAACACTGCTTGTTGCTCGCGCATGGGAGGATGAAGTATTTGTTTGTTCACGTTGGAATGGATCTCACTTGGATCGCATTTGAGTGGTTAAACGTTGCTTGTTACTCACGCATCGAAAGCTGAAGCATTGTTTATTCGGGTCGGAATGGATAAAACATCACTAGTTTGTGAAAAGTTTCTATTTTTTATTGCACTTGGGTCAATATGAGATTGATTGGTTAAGTTTTTTTTTTGGTGGAAGACGTGTGTTCGAAAGGAAAACTATTACGACTTGTATCCAAAAACTCGGGGACTAGGATGGATATTACGTCCAACTAATCCTTCTTCATCCAATTCATTGTGAAAAGAGGTTTGATGAGAATCGAGTCGAGGTTCCTTAAAGATCATAAGTACTCGAAAGGCAAGTTATTACGTCTTGTATCTAAATACTCGGGGATTAGGATAGATATTACATTTAACTAATCATTTTTCATCCGATAAGAAACACATTATATTTGATCGTGTTATTAAGTTTTGAGAGGATAAGAAACACTCGAAAGGTAACCTATTACAACTTGTATCCAAGTACTCGGGGAGTAGGATGGATATTACGTCCAACTAATCATTTTTCATCTGATTTATTTGAGAAAGAGATTTTAATTTAAGTGTGAGAAGTATTTTTGGTTTGTATTGTGAAATGAGGGTTTGATTTTATTTGTTGAAAATGACTTGATGTTGATCAAGTTTATAAATAGTTTAGTTTTTTATTTCTATTGTAAAAGTTTGTTTGGGTTTTTTTGTGATAAAAATTTTCTTATTTACTTATTTGATAATAAATTAGTTTAATTGGTCAAAATTAACTAAAGTATCAATTAATAAAAAATAAAATAAAATAAAATAAAATAAAGTGCATGATCTCACAAAGTGGTGTAATCAGAAAAGCAAGTAATGAGCTTGAGGCCCAATGAAACAATACTAACAAAATAGAACTAAATAAAAACAAGGGGGTGCAACACTAAAACCATAGGTGGTGCGCCCAATTAGGACGCTTGAGCTTTAAAGGAGGCCTAAGGCCTACCACATAAGACACCAATAGGGAGTGTCAAATGGAAAAAAGGGAACTGAAAAGCAATAGAAGAGGCCCATCAAAGGAGAAAAGGCTGACTAGTGTGTGGCCCTTGGATGATATTCAAATTGCTCATATTGAACCATGATCAAACACGCTAGATGGCACCATATCAAGATCACGCATATAAGGTTTGAGAGACCATCGTGGGGAATCATGTACAAGATTCCCTTGAGCCATGATCGGACGGCTCAGATGGCACCACATGGCCATCAGAGTGATGAGGTGCAACATAGAAAAAGAGAGGAGTTGGTGCTCCCTCTATCATTTCCTCTTTTCTCTCCTCTCTCTCTCTCTCTCTCTCTCTCTCTCTTTCTCTCTCTCTCTCTATCTATTTATCTCTCTCTCTCTATACAAACATAATTAAAAAAATCTATGACCTCTCTCTAAGATCAAACCTTCCTTTTTTTTCTTCTAGAAAATGTATGAACGTTGTCAAAAACACCATGGTTGTTCTTAAGCCCAAACTTGAAAAGGTAAAAAAACACCAAATCCAAAAATAATCAATATATAAACTACTCTAAATCCCTTTATAAGCATGAATTCGCAAGCAAAAAGAACATAAACAAAATCAACATCTTAAACCAAACCGAAAAAACATACGAACCCTAACTTATAAAAAATGCATGGTTCGGCAAAAACAACAACAATAATCATCAATGAGATTTTGGGAAACATTTATACTATACGCATAAGCAAAAAAAAGTGAATAAAACACATTGAAGGTGCCAAATTGGAGTAAGAGATATTTTGAGGAGGAGATTTAACTTCCTGTAAGGTTAAACTTTCAAGTAACTTTGATTTTTTCTGAACCCTATTTGCTTTGATCCTTCTTTATTCTTCCTCTACTCTCTCTCCCGATCTCCTTCTATTCAAATTTCTTCCATGGCTCTGAAATTTGTGGTTGTGAAATGGCTATCTCAAAGTATCATTTTGTACTTGCTGAGTGAGTGTAATGTTGTATGAGTTTATAGGATAGATTAGGGTTGAGAGTGAAGGTGAGAAAAACAAGAAAGGGGGGGTTTGAATTGTTTGAAAAATAAGCGCTTTTGCAAAATGAAATCACACAATGATTTTATACTGGTTCGCTTATAACACAAAGCTACTCCAGTCCACCCGGCCAAGGTGATTTCGCCTTCAACAAGGACTTAATCCACTAATCTTGAAAGATTACAAACAACCCCTAAGAGAAAAGAAAATCTCTTAGTCCTCTCAAGTCTACAGACTACAACAAGTCACTTGAGGAAATCAAATAAAAATAGATACAAGATGTGTAATCTAGAATGCTTCTAAGAAAGCAAATATTACAAACTTAAGAACAAATTTTTCACTTGATAAGCAAAAGCTTAGTGAAAATCTTTGAAGAACAAAGATGTTTTTCTTGAGCGTGATATAATTTCAGTATAGTTTTGGCTGGTGATTTCTTCGTATATGCTGAATGAGATTTCTTCTCTATTTATAGGAGTTGAAGTAGAGTTGAAGTAGCGTTGAATCTATTGGATATTGAGATGTAGTTACGCCATTCCATTAATAGCTTCTGCAGTAGACTTTTTCACTTAGAAGTGACTACTTACCACAATTAGTAACTTCTCTCTTGGAAGTGGAGATTAACGTCTCTTTTCTGATTGAGGAAATCCATTTGCAGAACTTTAACTTGGCTTAAACGTTACTTCATCATGATTAACAATTCTGATTAGAGTCTTTGTGTATCTGGAGAAATTTGCTTCTGATGTTATTTCTTGAATGTTCAGATGGCGCTTGATAACTTCAGACTTTGCAGAAGGCATTTGTTCAGAGTCAGAGCTTCTAGACTTTACTTCATGTTCAGATGCTTCTGATATTTTGTAGTTTTGTCCAGAGTCAGAGCTTCTTGAAACGAGATTTCACTTTAGATGCTTCTGATACTTGAGATTTTGCATCTGATCTTGTTTTGCATCTGATGACATCATCAGATTTATTTCTTCTTTCTTTAGAACCCTGCACACTTAGAAACTTTTCGTTAGGGTGCCACTTTTGGTTTCATCCTTTGTTATCATCAAAATCATGGAATCTATTGTAGAACTATTTTTGTTCTTACAATCTCCCCCTTTTTGATGATGACAAAACAAATAAAAATTATCAGATGAAACATGAAAAATATTAGATCAGATAGACAAAAGCTCCCCCTGAGTTAGCGCTAGGGAGTTCAGAAGTTCTTACCAGAGCTTTTCCAAGTAATTCGGTTTCTGAAAACTTTCTGCAAATGCTTAACTTTAAAGTTAGAGTTATTTAATCAGAGCTATTATTTAATCAGAGCTATTTATATCAGAACTATTTCTACAATTGTTGCAGAATGCTTAAGGTTTTAGACATAGTTTTCATCAGAGCTATTTAATCAGAGCTATTTAATAATTTCTCCCCCTTTTTGGCATAATCAAAAAGGCATAAAACATAAAAAAAATAGAGAGAAAAACACTTCATTAAACAGCACAAAGGCAAACAGCAGTCAAAAACAACAGATTCAAGAGAATATCAGAGCTAAAAAAGAAAAGACAGAAGCAAAAACACTAGGCAACCAAAAATAAATCCTAAGTGCCTAAGGGTTTGGAGGAGGAGGAAGTCTCTGTAGTAGCATGGCAAACATATTCTGGAGGTTTTCATTCAGAGCGTCTTGTTTGTCCATCCTTGCCCGGAGCTCACTCTGATCTTGCTTGATCTCTTTCTGATCTTGCTTGATTTCCTTCAGAGTGTTAAGAATCAGAGGGATCGCAGAGGAAGACTCCCCCTGAATCAGAGCCTGCTGAGTTTCAGCTTCAGCAGCAGCTTGGGCTTCTGCATCTGCCTTAGCCTTGGCTTCTGCTTCCTGAATTCTCAGAAGTTCTGCTTCCTTTGCCAGGCGTTCTTCTTCCAACCTCTTAGCTTCTTCTTCAGCTTCCTTAGCTAATCTTTCTTCTTCCAATCTCTTGGCCTCAGCTTCTCTAGCCAGTCTCTCTTCCTCCAATCTTCTAGCCTCAGCTTCTCTAGCCAGTCTTTCCTGGAGTCTTTCCTCAGAGTCTCTGATGTAGCCATTTCTGACTTGTTCAGAGATACTCTTCAGCCTATAAGACTCAGAGGTCATCCAACTAATAACTCTGTTCCAGTGTGTCCTAACAGATTTAGGATCATCACTGACTTCAGAATTTTTAGCCAGAGACTTGATCTTCTGGACTGAGGATTCTGCAACCTGCATAATGGCCTCCTCAAGGGTAGGTATGATAATTTTAGGTTCAGGTTCAGGTGAATGAGGTGGAGAGTTTTGAGGGCTGAGATGTAGAGGTTGAGGTTCAGTTTCTGGTTCTGGCTGGGGTTCAGATTCTGCTTCTGGTTGAAGTTCAGAATCTGGGTCTGGTTGAAGACTGGGGGATGAGGCATAGAGTGGGTTTACATCTAATGGGTCAGAGTCTGGGCTAGGTACAGCGGGAATTAATGGTGGAGTGATATAAGGTTCAGATGGGCGAATTACAGATGGTTGAGTTTCAGAGGGTGTGGTGGTTGTTTGTGGTGGAAGGGAAGTTTGATTTTCAGAGGTAATGGTGGGTGTTTGTTGTGGAATAGAAGTTCGGAGGGGAGAGGTTACTTCAGTTTGTGTTTGAGTTTGTGGAGCGAAATTTTTAGCATAAATTTCAGCTATTGTTGGGGAGTTTGGGTCAGAGTGTTCTTGATCAGAGGACTCATGATCAGAGGACTCTTGGTTAGAAGAAGGGGAAAGGTAAGGTGGTGACTCATACTCAGAGGATGAGGAAGAACTGTGGTGATATAGTTGATTAGGGTCAGAGGTTGTTGTAAAAGTACGGGCAATATTTAGAACAGGTGGAGGTTGAGAGGTTCTAATGGTAGAAGGTGGTATTTCTGAGGTTGTAAAAATTGGTTGAGAGGAGAGAGGGTTAGAGGAAGCCATTACAGATTCAGAAGAGACAGGAGGAATGGACTTACCAGAGGAAGAGACTTTCAGAGGAGCTTTGGTTCCAGAGGATTCTCCAGTTCTGGGTTTCTTTGCCTTCCTTGCTTCCTCAGCTATCTTCTTCTCAGAAAGGCCTCTTTTGTATCTGACCAGATCTTCTACAGAATCCAGACAGTCTTCAAGGCGGAAATCAGACACGTCAATGCCTTCATCCAGACGATCCTGAAGGTAGATGGCAATGGCATCTCTGGGTTCATTTTTGAAGAACCTTTCAAGGCCATGAGGCATCTTCCTCTGATCCTTCAGAGCTTCCCAGGTCACATTCATAGTGGGCTTGACTCTGATGTCTTTGATGATTCCCATACTCCTCAGATTTCTGGCATTCAGAGGCTTTCCAACGTCAATTGCCAGATCATCCATGCATCTGGTCTTTTCCAGAGCATCTACCAGCCCATGCTCAATGAAGATGTCAGAGAGCAATCTTCCCAGAGGGATGTAGGATCTGGGCTTCATATTGTTCCTTGTTTCTCTGACTGAATCCCTCAGATATCTGAAGAGAAGAACAGGGAGGTTGATTGGAATACCCTTCTGAATACAGTAGAGGATGCACTTCTGATCAGCATTTATATAATCTGAAGAGTTGGAGGCTGGACGATGATGGATTGTTCCCAGAATAATCTTCAACCAAACTCGGAGGTTCTGATGAAGCTCCTTGTTCTTAGAGGGGTTTCCTTCAACATTTGCTTTGAAGATTGTAGGGTTAATGACTTCTGTGATGCGCTTGGACCTTGGAGGAATGTTGTAAATCCTTTTACCTCCAGTTCTCTCCATGTTCAGCAAAGAGGCAATAGATGCTTCTGTGATGATGATCTTCACTCCCAGAACAAAAGAAACAATGAACTCATCATCAGCATCTGCACATCTCCAGAACTCTTTCACCAGAAGAGGATAGATTGGACCATACAATCTGTTGAAGTAGTTTTCCCAACCTTGCTTGCGAAGATCTTCAGTTAAATCAACGCCATTTCTTCTCAAATTCTCAAAATCTACCAGCGATTCACATAGAACATCCAAACCTTCAAAGGGAGTTGAAAGGTTTATGTGTTGTTCGCGTTCCAAAATGTGAGGTTCTTTGTAAACTGGGGTTGTGGTAACATCTACAACCATGGGTGTTTGAGTGTTTGAGGTTTGGGGGTTAGAAGCAGCTTCCATTTGTTGGGAGAAGTCAAAAACAGATTGTTCTTGAGGATTCATGATGAAGATTGATGAAGAAGATGAAGAACTGAGAAGGTTGCAGAGAAAACTTCGAGAGAGGGTTTAGGGTTTAAGAGTGAGTGAGAGTGATAAGTGTGTGAAATGTGAGAAAAGTGTTTATATACCTAAGGGTAAAAACATATGCAAAACGACACACATACCAGCGTTAGCACAAAAACCAAAATGGCACGTTTGGGGGAAAAATGATTACAGCTCATTAATGAATGTCTAATCCCAACAGTAAGCACACTGCTCGAGGAGATTTCAAGCGTTCTGACCTTTGATTTCTCTTGACAGCTGTCTAGAAGTTCTAGGGTTAGACGCATGTTCCCCACGTGTTGATGTTTCTGATCTTCAGGAATACAAAAGGATTTCTGAAGATTTCTAACTCAGATATCTTCTTAACTTGGTAGAAGTATCAGAGTCAGAGGCAGAAGTATATTTGTTTTTATCAGAGTCTCATTTTACATGTTCAGAGCCAAATTTTACTCAGGACAATTTTTAATGTTCAGATTTTCTAAGATGAAACAAAATCTATCTTCAGCTAGAGGCTTAGTAAAGATATCTGCCCATTGATGTTCTGTATCAATGAACTTCAGCGTTACTATTCCTTTCTGAACATAGTCTCTAATAAAATGATGTTTAATTTCTATGTGTTTGGCTCTGGAATGTAGAATGGGATTCTTACTTAAACAAATAGCAGCAGTATTATCACAAAGGATAGGAATGTTACTCTCAAAGATTTGTAGATCTTCTAGCTGATGTTTCATCCAGAGCATCTGAGTTGTGCATAGTGACGCTGAGATATATTCTGCTTCTGCAGTTGATAGAGCAATTGTTGACTGTCTTTTGCTAGCCCAGGAGATTAAGTTGTTTCCCAGAAGCTGGCAATTTCCAGATGTACTTTTTCGTTCTATTCTATCTCCTGCATAATCTGCATCACAATAACCAGAAAGCCTATACTCTGATGTTTTCTCATACATCAGGCCCAGGTTAGGGGTACCTTTCAGATACTTAAGAATTCTCTTAACAGCTGTTAAATGAGATTCTCTAGGATCTGATTGGAATCTGGCACAAAGACAAACGCTAAAGAGAATATCAGGACGAGTAGCAGTCAGATAGAGAAGAGAGCCTATCATACCTCGATAGAGCTTCTGACAAACCTTGTTGCTTACCTCTTCCTTCTCCAGAATGCAAGTTGGATGCATGGGAGTCTTTGCCGAATTGCATTCAGTCATGTCAAACTTCTTCAGAACGTCTTTAATGTACTTGCTTTGATGAATGTACGTGACTTCTGGAGTTTGATTGATTTGAATTCCCAGAAAGAACTTTAGTTCTTGCATTAGACTCATTTCAAATTCTGCCTGCATTAACTTAGAAAATTCTTGGCAAACAGAGATATTAGCAGAACCAAAAATAATGTCATCAACATAAATTTGGCATATCATGAGATTATTTTCATGATTTTTACAGAAGAGTGTAGAATCAACTTTCCCTCTGATAAAATTTTGTTCCAGAAGAAAATTACTTAAGCGTTCATACCAAGCTCTGGGAGCTTGTTTAAGTCCATATAAAGATTTCTTAAGTTTGAAAACATGTTCTGGAAAATTTGAGTTTTCAAAACCAGGAGGTTGATTTACATACACTTCTTCTGAAATATAACCATTTAGAAATGCACTCTTGACATCCATTTGGTATAATTTTATAGAGTGATTAATAGCAAATGATACAAGAAGACGAATAGACTCTAACCTTGCGACTGGAGCAAAAGTTTCATTATAATCAATACCTTCTTGTTGACTATAACCTTGAGCTACCAGTCGTGCTTTGTTTCTGACAACTTCTCCTTTCTCGTTCAGTTTGTTTCTGAAAACCCATCTGGTTCCAATGACATGAGTGCCTCTGGGTTTAGGAACGAGATCCCAGACATCATTCTTGGAGAATTGATCTAACTCTTCTTGCATAGCTGCCACCCAATCATTATCTTGAAGAGCTTCATCACAGGACGTAGGCTCAATCAGAGACACTAGTCCCAGAGGAATATCTTCAGAAGTTCTGAAGGTAGATCTGGTTCTAACAGGTTCATCTTTGTTTCCCAGAATCAAATCTTCAGATACGTTGCTACGACTCTTGACTTTCCTTGGAATTTTTGGAGATTTAATTTCTTCAGAGTCTGGAGTGACAGGTGCTTCTGGAGTTTTCTCAGATTCTACCAGAGTGATCTCTAAATCTGCAAACTTTTCAACTAGCTTTGACTTTTCAGGGTCAAGCTTATCATCAAATCTAACATGAATTGATTCCTCCACAATTTTGGTTTCTGTGTTGTATACTCTGTAGCCTTTAGAGCGTTCTGAGTATCCTAACATAATACCTTTCTGTGCTTTGGAATCAAACTTGTTCAGATGTTCTTTAGTATTTAATATAAAACAAATGCATCCAAAAGGATGAAAATAAGAAATGTTGGGTTTTCTTCCCTTACACAGTTCATAGGGAGTCTTATCCAGAATAGGTCTAATAGAGATTCTATTCTGAATGTAACACGCTGTATTTACAGCTTCTGCCCAAAAGTGCTTTGCTACATTTGTTTCATTGATCATGGTTCTGGCCATTTCTTGGAGTGTCCTATTCTTCCTCTCTACAACTCCATTTTGTTGTGGAGTTCTAGGGCAGGAGAAATCATGGGATATTCCATTAGAATCAAATAATTCTTCAAAATCTTTATTTTCAAATTCTCCACCATGATCACTTCTGACTCTAATAATTTTAGAGTCAAATTCTTTTTGCACTTTAGAACAGAAACTGGTGAATACAGAGTGAGACTCACTCTTGTGCTTTAGGAATTTTACCCATGTCCAGCGGCTGTAATCATCAACGATTACTAGTCCATACTTCTTTCCATTGACTGATGCTGTTTTCACAGGACCAAATAAGTCAATGTGAAGAAGCTCCAGAGGCTTGGAGGTAGAAACAACATTTTTCTTTTTAAAAGATGTTTTTGAAAACTTTCCTTTCTGACAAGCTTCACACAGAGCATCTGAAGAAAACTTCAGTTTAGGTAAGCCTCTGACTAACTCAAGTTTAGTTAGCTGAGAAAGTTTCCTCATGCTAATGTGGCCTAAGCGTCTATGCCATACCCATTGCTCTTCGTGAACTGACATTAAACATTTAACATTTTGATCTTTTAAATCAGAAAGATTTATTTTATAAATGTTGTTTTTCCTCTTGCCTGTGAAAAGGACAGAGCCATCGTTCTGATTAATGGCTTTACACGTTTTTTGATTAAAGATTACATCATAACCGTTATCACTTAATTGACTTATGGATAACAGGTTATGCATTAAACCTTCTACATAAAGAACATCAGATATAGAGGGAAGAGTACCATTACCAATAGTTCCGGAGCCTCTGATCCTTCCTTTCTGATCTCCTCCGAAGCCTACAAAGCCAGCGTCTTTAAGTTCCAGGCTTTGGAACATAGACTTTCTTCCCGTCATATGTCGCGAGCATCCAGAGTCCAGGTACCATGACTGGTGTCTGAACTTTGCTGCATAGGATATCTGCAACATAGATAATCTTATCTTTCGGTACCCAGAATCTCTTGGGTCCTTTCAGATTAGTTTTCCCAGAGTTTCTTACAACTTTGGGTCTTCTAGCATTTTTAAATTTGTGTTCTTGTGTGTGTGTATAGTGGTATGAAAAAGGTGATTTAATTTGGTTACTGGTAGAAGTTTTATCAGAATCAGAATCATACCCAATTCCCCTTTTATTATTCTGACCTACTCCATAAATCATGGATGCCATAATACTCCTATTTATCCCATTCTTCAGAAATTGTTGAAAGGCTTCTTCATACTTATAAATAATTTCATTTGAAGTTTGTGGTGCTTGAGACAATACTTCTTCTAATTTTAAGCTTTTTGTTTTAGCTCCATCTCTTTCTAACGTTAAAGATTTGATTGTATCTTCATGTGCTAGAATTGTTGTCTCAAGTTCACTACATTCTTCAGATTTTGCTTTAAGAAGACCTTTAATGCTTTTAACTTTTTGTTTTAATTTCTGAAGAGAGGTAAGAGTTTCTGATAAACATGATTCTAAGTCAGATCTAGAAAGTTCAGAGAATACCTCTTCAGATTCTTCATCTGAGCTGCTGGATGTGGTAGCCATAAATGCTACGTTGGCTTGTTCATCAGAGTCAGATTCTGATGATCCTGAATCACTATCGTCCCAGGTGGCCATTAATCCTTTCTTTGTTCTGAAGGCATTTTTCTTGAAGCTTTCCTTCTTAGAGTTATCTTTCTTCAGCTTGGGGCATTCATTTCTATAATGACCTGTTTCTTTACATTCAAAACAGGTAATATCTTTATTAGGTTTACCTTTTGAAGTTGACTCTGATCTATCCCCTCTGGGTCTTGATCTTCTGAAGTTGTTGTTGTTCCTTCTTTTCCAGAGTTGCTTAACTCTTCTGGTTAGTAAAGACAGTTCTTCTTCATCATCAGAGTCTTCAGGTTCAGAGTCGTCAGTATCTGCAGTTTCTGCCTGGAGAGCTTTGGTTCTGTCTGACTTCCGTCTTTCAGGTCTGGACTTCAGCGCCACTGACTTGTTCCTTTTCTGAGGCTCATCCTCCTCTAGTTCTATCTCATGGCTTCTGAGAGAACTAACAAGTTCTTCAAGGCTGATACTGTTCAGATCCTTTGATAACTTCAGAGCAGTAACCATAGGTCTCCATTTCTTTGGCAGACTTCTGACAATCTTCTTAACATGATCTGCAGTTGTGTATCCCTTGTCTAGCACTTTAAGACCTGCAATAAGAGTTTGGAATCTGGAAAACATAGCTTCTATAGCTTCGTCATCTTCCATCTTGAAGGCTTCATATTTCTGGATCAACGCCAGAGCCTTCGTCTCCTTGACTTGGGAGTTTCCTTCATGGGTCATCTTCAGAGAGTCAAGTATATCTTTAGCCGTCTCTCTGTTGGTGATCTTTTCGTATTCGTTGTATGATATAGCATTTAGAAGTATTGTTCTGGCCTTGTGATGATTTTTGAACTCACGTTTTTGATCTTCTGACATTTTGCTTCTGGGAACTTCAGCTCCATTTAAGGTTGGAGGTTTGTATCCATCTGTGACAATGTCCCAGAGGTCAGCATCATAACCAAGAAAGAAACTTTCGATTCTATCTTTCCAGTAATCAAACTTTTCTCCATCAAAAACAGGAGGCTTGGCATTGTAAGAATCTTTCTCATTTGAGTGGGCCATTTGTTTTTCTCGCACTGGATCTCTCTACACGGTTAAGTGTTTGATTTGAAAATCAATAACAGAGCCGGAGCTCTGATACCAATTGAAGGTGAGAAAAACAAGAAAGGGGGGTTTGAATTGTTTGAAAAATAAGCGCTTTTGCAAAATGAAATCACACAATGATTTTATACTGGTTCGCTTATAACACAAAGCTACTCCAGTCCACCCGGCCAAGGTGATTTCGCCTTCAACAAGGACTTAATCCACTAATCTTGAAAGATTACAAACAACCCCTAAGAGAAAAGAAAATCTCTTAGTCCTCTCAAGTCTACAGACTACAACAAGTCACTTGAGGAAATCAAATAAAAATAGATACAAGATGTGTAATCTAGAATGCTTCTAAGAAAGCAAATATTACAAACTTAAGAACAAATTTTTCACTTGATAAGCAAAAGCTTAGTGAAAATCTTTGAAGAACAAAGATGTTTTTCTTGAGCGTGATATAATTTCAGTATAGTTTTGGCTGGTGATTTCTTCGTATATGCTGAATGAGATTTCTTCTCTATTTATAGGAGTTGAAGTAGAGTTGAAGTAGCGTTGAATCTATTGGATATTGAGATGTAGTTACGCCATTCCATTAATAGCTTCTGCAGTAGACTTTTTCACTTAGAAGTGACTACTTACCACAATTAGTAACTTCTCTCTTGGAAGTGGAGATTAACGTCTCTTTTCTGATTGAGGAAATCCATTTGCAGAACTTTAACTTGGCTTAAACGTTACTTCATCATGATTAACAATTCTGATTAGAGTCTTTGTGTATCTGGAGAAATTTGCTTCTGATGTTATTTCTTGAATGTTCAGATGGCGCTTGATAACTTCAGACTTTGCAGAAGGCATTTGTTCAGAGTCAGAGCTTCTAGACTTTACTTCATGTTCAGATGCTTCTGATATTTTGTAGTTTTGTCCAGAGTCAGAGCTTCTTGAAACGAGATTTCACTTTAGATGCTTCTGATACTTGAGATTTTGCATCTGATCTTGTTTTGCATCTGATGACATCATCAGATTTATTTCTTCTTTCTTTAGAACCCTGCACACTTAGAAACTTTTCGTTAGGGTGCCACTTTTGGTTTCATCCTTTGTTATCATCAAAATCATGGAATCTATTGTAGAACTATTTTTGTTCTTACAGAGAGGTGAGCATGCGAGGATTGATTCAAGTGTGTGAATTGATATTTTGAGTGAGAGTTTGTTAGTGAATCCATTTGTGGTTTAAGAGGAATTGTATGAGTTGAGATATTTGTGATATTTTGCTTGCTAAAATCATGTGGGGTGTGTGAGGTTGTTGTTAAGGATAATGATAAGTGGAATGCGGGAGCTTTTAGGGTGAGGAATTATTGTATGAGTGGTGCACAAAATGTGGGATACACGTGTACAAAATCACATACAAACCGTGTGATCCTTCCCTGGTGACTTGTAATGCAATTCTCATGTGAAATGTAATATTATTTGAATTTGAATAAAAATTGCACTTTATTTGCATTTGTTTCTTGTTCTTTCTAACTTCAATTTTTTAAATTAATTTCAATTATATGGAATGAATGATGAAATACATGAATTGATGCAAAAATTAATCATACAAATATAAAACGAATGATAAAGATGAGTGGGTAATGGATGAATTAAGATTGAATGAAAGTTAAATTTGAATTGGTAATGGTGTTGATGAATGTATGGAAATACATAATAGATAGGTTATGAATTGATAGAGATAGTTACATATGGTGAACGAATATTGATTAAAATATATGCAAAATGATATAAATGGAATGATGCCATGCATGTGATGATTCAAACAACCTGGTAAAAAAACCCAATGGTATAAAGTTCAAAGGTCTTAATGAAATGAATAAAATGAACAAAAGACCTGGGGAAAATTGGGGGATGACAACATCCAACCTCGGATCACAATAATTGAGGTCTACATTTGGGACTTCAGAGAAGGGGGCGCTAACAAGGGCTCCCAATCTGTTGGTCTCCTTGGATCTTACCTACTTTCCCTCCAGGAAACGAGTATTTCAAGACCAAATACTGGGTGGAAATAATTGCTCTTAGTGCATTGATGTTGGTTCGACCTAGGATGACATTATAGGGAGACAGTGAGTCCACAATAAGGTAGCTGACGTTAACTTCCTTAGCATCTTCTCCTTCTCCATATGTTGTCGCTAGGGTCATGTGACCCCTTACTTGTACTTGTTTGTCTGACAATCCTACTAACGAGCCACTTAACACTTTTACATTGTTAGGACTGAGCTGGAGTTTCTAAAAAGCATCCCAAAATAGGACGTCAACATAGCTCCTAAGATCTATCAATAATCACTTAATATCTCTATTTCTATGAATGTTGCACGGTGATGACCAAAGGGTCATTATCATGAGAGTTGACTTTGATGGCATCCTCTGCTTCCCCTTGCACGCCCATAAGGAAACCAAGAGATATCACATTTGCAACAATCACCAGCCCATCGTCTTTTCTTTTGAGGAGTTGGAACTACCTCCGCTCGTGAAGCCTTCGGCTATGGTGTTTATGTTAGAGTGTAGAGTTTTATCGACATCTTCGGGAGGAAGATAGAAGGAGCAGGAGTTTAAGAGGTGTGACATATTTTAGTTTTACCGGAGGCCCATGGTGGGCGCCACTGTACTGGTCAAATATTACATGTGTGTATGGTATCCCTACGAGGGAAAGGGATACTCAAATGCCTTAGTAGGTCTATAACAATGTATGATGGTTAGGAATTGACTGCATCGGCGACAAGCCCTGTATGGTGGTGTTATGGTGGTTTTAGAGGACTTGCTCATATAAGGTGAGAAGATTTGTATGTTAGCATAGCGCCTAGGGTATTTGAAGGAGAAGGACGATCCAAAATGCAGGGGAATTTAAAATTTCTCCTTTAATGATTCTTACGAATGGGCATGATCAGTGATAGAATCGTTACCTCTTGTGGCGATCACGAACGTTGAATGATGACAACGCCTCTACTCAGTCCACACGAACGGATTCCTTCAATCTCAGTGCTAGATGCTACGAATGAAGGCTTTGAGTGAGAGAGAGAGAGAAACGAAACTGCAAGTGTGACAATGCTTCTACACAAGGGTTCTATTTATAGAACCACTTGTGTGGGCTACAAGCTAAAAAGCCCACTCAAGTGTATATGGCCCATATCTTATAATATGCCAAAATCACTTAAGCGTGTGGTACCTTACAATATTTCGCATTCTACTTAAGTACACCGTACCTTACGATATTCTATAATTCACTTAAGGGCACCGTACATTACAATATTCCTTAATTACTCTATCTCTCATCAATCCGTCCTTTGTGTGCGACCCTATAGGTTTTCGCGGCATTGGAAATTATATTAAATCACGTATTTAACATAATAAACAGTGAGCGGTATCTAGCAACACATCACTGCTACCCAAGACACAAAAATGTCATGTGATCTGACAAATCCTTCTGTGATAATAATTATGTGTATAATTACCCTTTTTCCCTTATGTCTATATTGAACACAAGGCATAGACCGTGTCATCCTTGTCCAGTTCAATATTGGGCCCATAGACATTTGTCCTGTTACGAAGGATGGGAAAATTCCATCTAGGTCACTCATGTCCGTTAGCATGCTTCGTGGAGTACCCATCAACTGTCTTTATGGTCATCCAATTACGGACAACGTTTGATCAGCAATAAGGCACTCGACTCTACACCTAGGGTCCATAGTGGTTTCAGGTCGAAGGGTGGTATACACCATTATCACCATGAGAATAACTTATGACACTTTGCATAACATTCTATATAGTATTCTCATAGCGGGTCAATCCAGTATAAATATTACTCTTAATATTCATACCTATGTTTAAGACTTGATAACTCTTTATCCATGACCCATGAGATGTGATCATCAGTCTCTAAACATAATAGTCTTCATGCTTTAATGTTATCCCACTTCACAATAAATCTTGACTACGAATACTTTAAGAATAGTGTCCTTATGTCTAATGTGATCTCATGATTAAGTCATACTTGATACATTAAACGAACTAGCTATTCTAGGGACTTTATTAAACAAACATAATAAAGAAAAAGCCTTTTATTAATAATAAATAATTCGATACAAGTACCAAAAGTATTGGCCTCTAGGGCTTACGCCAACAGTATTATGTCAAGTTATGATCAATCTATTCTCATTTTAGGGGAGAAGTATTTATAGAGGCCTTTGGACTTAGGGTTTCCTTGGGAAGGATTACTGGCTATTCAATCAATGATGGAATGTTGAATTCCTATTTTCTAGGGAGATATGGACAAGCTACTGACTTTGACTTCTCTCTGTCGCATTACGCGAAAAACAGGCGGGAAAACAAGAACAACAGAGCCGCCACCGTGCGTTATTTATCCCAAAAGAGGGAAAGGAAACGCTCAGAGTAAACCTGGAAAAGACGTGGTCTCGCGACCAAAGAGAATGAGATCGGGAGTCGGTTATGCGAAGGGAAGGTATTAGCACCCCTACGCATCCGTCGTACTCGACGGGATCCACGCACAATAGGAAGGAAAATGGTTGCTAAAAACACTGCTCACACACACACACACTGGCTGAAAGAGACACAGGAAAACAAACGAAACAGGACTCGGCAGGATATCGCATCCTGGGCCTACTTAGTCTATCAGGCATAGACATCAGAGTCGAAGTAGTTCGGACTGGGGAAATGACACATGCTCGCTAGGGTATCGCATCCTATGCATACGTATCTCCTTGGACGAAGGAGAATCAGAGCATTCGTAGCTCGGCTGACACGCACACAAACAAACACAGGCAAAAGCAAACGTGGAGCCTGAATGCCAATCGCTGGACTTACATCAGCATCCGAACCAAACAAACACAGGAAACCAACTGCCAATCGCTGGACTTACGTCGGACTCCAACCAGAAAAGGAGAAACAAACTCACGCAAACAAAACAAAAGGGCGAACTTGGAGCCCGAATGCCAATCACTGGACTTACATCAGCATCCGAACCAAAACACACGCAAGGGTGGTTAAGACACAAAGGGTTGAAAAAGAAAAAGGGCGGAAAAAGAAAAAAAGGCGCCCGGAGAGATCAGCTCATCTCCTGCCTACGTACCTCATCTGGTATGAGGATCAGGGCGACGTAGTTCCCCTACGGAGGGAAAAAGGACGAACAAACAAACTAAAAGGGAGACTAGAGCTCGAGCCTAATAGTTGTCACACCCACAAGAAGAGACGCTGAGACGTCGAAAGGAACACAAAAGGTTGAAAGGACAAACTAAAAGGGAGACTAGAGCTCGAGCCTAATAGTTGCCAAACACACACAAAAAAAGGAAAAAAAGGCGCCCGGAGAGATCTGCTCATCTCCTGCCTACGTATCTCATCTGGTATGAGAATCAGGGTGACGTAGTTCCCCTACGGAGGGAAAAAGGACTAGCCTAACCAGATAACAGAGGGAGACACAACACTAGGGAGACTACGACTCGAGCCTAGATGTTGTCATGCAAAGTTGTCCCTAAGTTAAGGTTTCTAGCTAACTTGCACAGGAAGAAGAAGGGTCTCGATTGCAACTAGGGCAAGAGAAAAGGGGAGGTCTCAATCGCAACGAGGGCGAGAGAAGAGAATTAGTGTTAGTTGTTAGTCAAACTCGACAAGACATCGCATCTCGTGCCTACGTATCTCATCTGGACATGAGAATCAGAGTTGCCGTAGTTCGGCTAAACTATTCCCGTTGGTTTGTGTTTTTTAAGTGGACAACGTCACTGCACAATCTACCTGATGCTCGACCTTTGGAGACTTACTCACCTGTAGTAGAAGGAGCTAACGTATCCTTAAGAGGGGATAATGTTTGTTTGTGTTTTAGGAAAGCTCAAGCAAGAAAGGAAGTCCTATACGAAGGAACCGTGCTACCTTAATTGACATGCAAACGAGACTACGCGGAGTCTAGCAAACCTAGGGGATACAATCACACCACACAAGCACATACAGCATGAAATAAACACACCAACAAGGGGCTCAAACATCAAGGCTAGGTTTTAGTCGAGGGGTCATATCAACCTCAACAAACAAACCACTGGAACTGGGTAGTGTTAGCTCTTAACCTTGCCATTGAGGGGCTAAGGTGAAGCAGATGAAAGGTGAGTGAAGATAAGACTTCACAGCTCTTATCCCTGGCCTGGGAGAGCTTAAGACAAGAATGTGTGGGTTCAGAAAGTGGGAACCCTTCTACACATTTAATACCGACTCAACTGTACAATTGTACAAGATCTTGGGTTTATATCTGCAATGCATCAACACAGTGGTGTGAGCAAAGCAGATGACACACAGAATAGCAGGGGATAGGTTGCATATCCCTTGGGTTCTGCCAATTGCCTCTTCACTTAGGAGGTCTTCGACTCTATACAAGGACGAATGTAAACAGTCACAAACATTGCCTCTTAAGGAGGACTTCAGACAGTTGCCTGGCCAAGTAACAGGCCAGGTCTTCCAGACTACATGAAGATGAGAAATTATACCTCAATGCAAATTGCTTATCAAGCAAAGCAAAGCAAAGTTCACAAGGAACTAAAAGCAACTAAAAGTACCTGAAACCAGTCAGACATCATTAGTACACAAGTCAAAGTCAAATCAAAATGAAACAAAGGTCAACAGTCAACACAAGCAGATAAATGTGCAATGCACAAGGTTCAAGGCATGTGAGCCAAGCAACCTACAAAACAAATGGATTAGTCAAGATAAACAAGCAAACTCAATCAATTTGAATTGGTCTCATTGGGTAATTGTTGCTTAACCTGAAAACATGAACTCAAATGTGAGCAACAGGACCACTAGGACAAGCCTAGGGTCAAAAGAGGATGAGAAAATCAAAACAGCAAGTGGCAAGTGTCCAAAATCATGTTCAAACAATCAAGAAACAAACTCAATTGGTTTCACATTCATATCAATCATCATCATCATTTTATAAGCAAAAGAAGTCAAAGCATGGCATTTAGAAGCTCATAGAAGTCAACAGTAAGACTTGAATCAAAAGCAATCTTAAACATTCCCAAAAATCATCAAATAAATCATGATCAAACACAATCCACAGCATGGTAAGCATGTCAAATTTCAACTCAATTGGACAAGTAGAAGGTGGTCAATGAAAATCAGAAAGGCAGGGCAAGTTTAAGCATGCTCAAAGAAGTCAACCAAACATGTATCAACTTCAAAAAATCATAAACCAGTGATAGCAAATGATAAATGAATGGGACTAAAACCATGGCAAAGCTTAAGATGTCTAGTAATCACATACCATATTTCATGTCCATCTAATAAAGTATGAGCATTTCACAAAACAAATGGGGACATGTGTCACAAAAAATCAACATATGACCAAACAGGGGACAAAAATCTCAATCAATTGGAAAATGCCATAAACAAATCCACAAAAAATCATATGTAAACTAGACATACACAAGCTCAATCATGCAAAAATTCAATCCATTTTGAGGTCAAGAAGCAAGGCTATGAAAATCATCAATTTGCACATCAATGGTGTGACACAAATTGTCACACCCTACTTCAAAAAATCATAACTCAATGACCAGAGAAGATAAATTCATGAACTCTATACCAAAATCACCATGGATGTGTCTAGTTTGTGCACAAAACTTTTCAAGGCCATAGGATAAAGTGTCACTATTTCATAAATGATTTGGTAAAAGGTATAACAATTGAGCACATGAGTAAAACCCTAATACCAAATAAAATCCATTCATCAAAAAAATCAGGAAAAAATATGACAATTATGTAGAGATTATGATGAATCAAATGCAAAAAATCCCATGGAAATTGGATTTAAAATGAGGGTGTTATGATTTTTCAAAGTTTGGGCATCAAATGAAATAAATATTGAAAGGAAAATGAATTAAACATGACTTAATTAAATAAAATGGGACGGAATGGCAAACTGGTAAATATGAGCCCACTTATCCAAAACGCAGCGTACAGCATACATGAACGAAATAAGCTGATTGGTCGGTTCAATGGAACAGTAACAAGGCCATGCACGCGTGAGAAAACAAAAAATCTGGAAAAGAGATTAGGGTTTATGGGAACAGTACCAAGCTTCATCTTCCCAAATTCGATTCAAAAATTATTTTTCCAGAAATTGAAATTAGGTATACCAAAATGACCAGCAAGCTTCACTCATGCATAATCCATCATCCATTTGCATTGAAACACACTAAATAACATGAATCGAGCAAAAACAACATGCAACATCAAATTTAAAAACTAGATTTCTCCTAAACTACTCAACCATTTTCAACCATTCAAAGTTCATTATGACCAGGGCAAGGGGATGTACACATGGCATAGCATGATTTAGAGAAAAAAGGAAGTCGAGTTCTTACTTGATTCTGAAGCAAATGATGAAACAGTTGTTGTTTGGTGATGTCTTGCTGAAACAGCTACTCTACAGACCTCCAAATGATGAATGATGAAGAGGGTTTGGCTCAAGAAAGCTTGGAATGGCACCAATCTCAATCTGCCATTAATGGAGCTTGAAGAAAACAGTTGCGAAATGGTCTTACAATCAGTGTTTGCAGGTTGAAATGAACTCCAAAATGATGGTATATGATGTAACAACCCAGGTCAGCTCGAGTTCTCTCTGAGTTTTTTCAGCAAAAGTTCAAAAATGAAAATGAGATTTTTTTGAGAGAGAGAGTTTTCTGTTGGAATACTGTGGCTGCTAGGGTTTCCAAAATGACAGAAAATGTGCTATATACCTGATGTTTAACATGCTAAGCCTGATTAATTAACTTGGTAATTGGCAATTGGTCATTTTTGTGTTTTTGCTAAATTTCACACAAGTTGGTAATGGGGTGTAAGTCTGCACGAAATTGGGCTTGCAACAAGTCATAAACAACATTTCAGACCTTATTTGAATGGCTAAATAGATTGGAAATGGTTATCTCAAAAATTCACTTTTGTACCACACTTGAAATAATTCATGTAAGTGAAAAAAGGTCATTTTGATCTATGAGGTTTTGGTGCATGATGGTTACCTTTTTGGAAAGAGGAGGTCAAATATGACTTGTTGCAAAAAACCCCACCCAAATTGGCCAAATAGTTTGAGAGATATGGTCTTTTGAAGTTCAAGAATTTTTGAAAATGAATTGATCATAATTTGCCAACCATACATGGGAATTGAGAGTTCTTGGACTTTTTGGAAATGGGAGAACACGATCTTCAACTTTCATGTTGGGCAAAAATTCATTTGAAGCTTGTATCATGATGTAAGTTTGGGATCAAGAAGTTTCCATTTTTGGCAAGTTTCAGTTACAGGTCCAGTTTCTATTTTTGGAAATTTCTTGTCTGGCTTCAAATTCTTCAATAATGGTCTTTGACATGATACATGAGGCCTATTTGGACATGAATGAGCTCTCTCAAACCAAATCCAACCATCAAAACCATAAAATCAGACACAGTTGACCAAGTTTGACTTTCTAGGGTTTCTGGTAGGCTACACACTGACTGATGATCTCTGAGCAATCAAACCTTGACCAAACTACTTCAAAAGGACCCCTAGGTCATGTGAACATGTTGGACCAACCCTAGGGCCTTGTCTCAATGAAAATTGTACTTGCTTGATTGATTGACTGATCTCCTGATCAGTTTGACCTAATTCTTCTGACTGGCTTGCACTTGAGGCAAAAGGGACAATGCAATGCTATGCAGTGGACCATGTTATGTTATGACCTAATATGAAAATGTACGTACAATGATAGGTGCAAATTTGAGGTGCTACAGTCTCTGGCCAATAAATGTCTTTTCTCATGTTTGCCATGTCGCGGAGAGAGGAGATTACTTGGGGCGAGGCGATACCTCATGGGGGCGACATATGGTCGTCGCCTCTCCTAGGGACTGCCAAGCTCCTTCCCTCAGTTAGAACTTTTACAAATATAACTATATAACTATAACTATAACTATAACTATAACTATATATAACCAAAAATGGATTGATGAGTGGTGGTGATGGAAGATTAAAGCTTCAGACACAGTGGAGAGGGGCTTGACCTACAAGGTTAGCACTTCAATTCTTAGGCCAGTATGTGAGGTAGAAGCAAGAAGTGAAATTGAATCGGAAATTTCTTACCTAAATTTGGAGCCTTCTCTATATATAGTAGAGAAGAAAAAACAAACTCAATATTAGGTAGAAATGAATTATGGAGAGTCAATGGTTGCACTTGTAGTTGAGATCTTTGTTATCGTCATGTGGAGAACTCTCGCATGCTATTTGGAAGTTATAGCTGGCCCAAAACAATTACCCCCAAGTATGTGTCTATGCTCAACAAGACATGGGTTTGTTACTTCAACTTTGGTTTCCAACCACTCTTTCTTTTACGTTTGTAAGAGAAAAAGAAAACAATTAGTCCTTTGGGGATTTGTTCATTTAATGCTCCATATTTCAAACGTCTTTTTGATAATTCCATCATTATGACATTGGGAAATGAAACACTTGAGTGTTACGTGCGAGTGATTTGACGTGTTTGATAGAGTTTATTTCCTTATGCATGCTATAATATAGTCTCCAAAGAGTCCGTGTTTCTTTCTTTGAGTCATTTTCAAGGTTAGAAATTATCTTCTTCTTTAACGTTTCATTTTCGTGCATCTGAAAAGTTAGTGTAATATGGGTCAAAAATCACGGAAGAGTGCTCAAAAATCCCAAAAGAGTGTTCCATCTTCTTGGGTGGATTCTATTTATTCTTATATCATTTCTACTTTCAGAAAAGTAGGAAATCTTGATGTCGCTTTTGTCGAACTTGGTCCATCTTCGTATTGGAGAGTCTTAACTCTCGTAGAGGATGAGAGAGTATGCGACAAGTACAAAGATTGGGCCTTTTTCTTTTACAAATGAAATTTATCCATTCTAGGTCTTCATCTACCTTTCAATTCCTTTGCGATAGAAGTCCTGAACCATATGGCGGTGGCTCATTTGCAACTTCATCCTGCAAGTTGGGCATACGTGAAAGTTAACCAATATTGGTGTGAATACCTAAAAGGAAAGCCTTTTGTGACTCTTTTCTTTCGTCCTTTTAAATGTTGTTATAGTCTTATGGCTCAAGGACATAACAGAGGTTTAATTTCTTTATATTCGACAACATGTGGCTTTAGGCCTCTTCTTGAGCTATAGCCTTTTGAAGATCGGTTTTTCTGGTCACCCCCATCGGCCCCGAAACTCATGTTATGGCCTACAATGTTGGTGATAAAATGGAGGGACGGTGTGCCAGTTGTTTCCGAAGTACTCGATTGAAAGTCATTTCCTTATAGGGAATAATGTGTACGTATATAAAGAAGAGGATCTTTCCAATGGGGTTATATATCAGAAGAAGTGGCTGATGAGCATCGTCAATGATATGGGTTACTTAAGAGGAAGTACCCACACATAGGAGGCCAATCAAAAACGCTTGCAGCACCTCATTGATGCTCAATTGATGATAGAAGCCTGCTCATGGGAAGCAAGAAAGATCATATGTCCATGCCTGCCCTAGAGGAAAAGCTAGAAACTTTGGCCAAGTGCATCTAGTACACTTCTATTGGTTTAGCCCTTAGTAGAACTGGACCCTGGGAAACTCTTTGGTCCGACTAGTAGTGTGCTGAGAAGAACCGGATTTAGGAGGGTGTTCCCGATATGAAGTTTCTACCTCTCTCACCGAGGTAAAGGAGGGTATTCTCCCTCCAACCAGGTGACTTATCTCGTGAAGACCATGTCGAAGAAGAACCATAATTTGACTTCTATTCAGGGTAATTTATCCTCTGTTCAGGGGGAATTAGAGTCCTTTCACCTTCAAAATGCTTCTCTGACTCAGAAGCTTCCCGAATGTATAAGTTCTACCCTTGAGGCAGGTTTGCTTCTCATTTATTTTCATTGCCTTCTGGTTGTCTCGAGGGAGCAAATACAGGCTGATCAAATACTTAAGGATGGAGAGATTGTTTCTCAGCAAAAGTAACCCTTCCGGCCACTTATTTTTTTATGTAGTTCATATGGAGTACCTTGTAATGGGAGCATATATGTGTATATACTATATTTTTCGGAATGAAATACTTTTTTACTTGTTTAAGACATATTTGTAGGATCCCGAATGAAAAGCTCTAGATCTTGTATGAACTTTCAAGGTCTTCCCTCAAAGTTAATTAGATGTCACTATGGTTCTTCAAGGACAAAGTTAGGTTCTCCTTCCACCCGCCAAATGAAAACCCAGATAGAGTTAGACGTGTGGCCAACCCATCAGAGCCTCTATAGTGGCTAGATGCCAGAGGAGGGGTATTTCTTGTAGGGATTAATTGTAGTAGAAAAATGTGTAAGTGTCTCCAACAACACCCCTGACTTTAGGTGGGGATTTGATTGTTGTAGCCAGACATGCAAAACGTCTCTGACATCACCCATGACTTAAGGTGGGGATTTTATTATTGTAGTCGGGTGTGCAAAGTGTCTTTAGCAATACCCTTAATTTTCTTTGTATCGGGCCTTGATCATGTTAGTCGTATCTCGAGTTTGCACTTACTATGCATAACCATAAAGAAACAAATATTTTAGGAAATGGCATATTTCATTTATATTCACAAAATATTCATGTACATGGGATGATTGTTATACAAACACAACATTAAATATAAATGGGACAAAGAAAAGATAACCATGGCCATGACTTCTCCTTGATCTTTATGGAGGGCTTGATAGATTCATTTAGTGCCCGCGAGGTTAGTGTTGATGGTGGTTGGTTCTCCCTGAAGATTATGATATTTGAGCTCGAGGAGCACTAGCGAGGCTACGACGTCCAACATGGCAGCAAAAGGTCTTCCTAGGATATAATTATAGACACTCTTACAATGAACAATGAAGGATTGTAAATTGATTTTTTGGATGTCCTTTCCATCGCTTACAGAGACCATCAACTCCATATAGCCCCAAGGACGGGTGGTTATTGCATTGAATGCCTGGAATTCAGAGCCTTCATATAGCCATAAATTCCTTCTTCAAAGCCCATCTTCTCAAACAACTCCGAGTACATAATATCACAAGAGGTGCCACCATAAGTGAGGATCCGAGAGATGTCAGACTATCTAACTATAGTTGTGATTACCAAGGGAAAATTCCATTGGGAACACCTCTGACCTTCTCTAAGTCCTAGAATCCCAACATAGGTCGGTTAGGAATCTTTGTCGATGTACCTGTATCCTTTCTATGAATGGCCAAAATCTCGACGATCTTTCTCTTCATAGTTCCCTTGCATGGGATATTTTCCTAGGGTGTTCTTTAGTGATGAAGGCAATGTACAAGCACTTTCCTTTGTTGGCCTCCTTGATCTCTTTATTGGTCCAACATCTAAAGTCTTCGAGGGGAACTTACCTTTAGGTGGTTCATCTTGGTCTCTCTTGCCCCCTTTGATGTATTTGGTCAGGCGACCGCTCTTAATTAGTCCTTTAATTGCATCCTTAAGCTGATGCAATCATCAATATCATGATTGTGAACCTTTTTAAAGAGGCAATGCTTCAATTTATCAGTGCGGGATGATTCTCTTACAAGGCCAAGACGTCGAACTCCGCCCTTCCGAAATTTGGTATTGGCGCAGTCCTGGTAGATTTTCTCCTGCGGAATAGTTAGAGGGTGTACTTATAATACTTCCCTTATATACCCCAGTCAGATTCATCTCGACATCGATAGGACTCCTTCTCGGCCAGGTGATTAGAGTAGGCCTCGACCGAAGTGGGATTATTGAAGCACATATTCAAATTTTCTTTAAGACCATCTAAGACTCATCCATGGTTAGAATCTCTTGTATGGTCTTCACTTTCTTCCTATCTATCTTTAACCTGAAGTGATGCTCTCTCAGGAGGTCATTCTCAAAGATCCAACAGCGAAGGGCCTTCTATGTCCCCTTCTGATGGACAAGTGACTTCAAGCAAAAAAGGAGGAGTGAATTGTGCTATTTAAAATTCGTGATTAGATTTATACTTTTCTCAATTAATATCGCGTTAGTAATTTTTCTTGAGTAAATCAGGAAATAGATAAATAATAAAAAGTAAATAGAGGAAAGTAAAGAGAATAAGGTTAGAGAAATTACACCAGAGAGTTATCCAGGTTAGGCTAAACGGTGGCCTAGTTATGCCCCGAAGAGATCTTCTTGAGCTTTTGACTATAAACTTTGAGTTTTTGAAGGTTATTACCATGAACCATAATACAATATGATATTTAGATTCATACAGGCTTATCACCAATTGTAAGACCCTAATTTTGACCCTAAGATCCCTCATGCTATACCATCATATGCATTGGCATTGGGATCATATCTTGGTATCCTCCTTACCTCTCATTCATTGGGTTTGCATTGGGAGAGATCACCAAGCACCATTTGATTGTATCATACTTTGTATTTTATCATTTTTACTAACCAAAATACCAAAAATATGTCTTTGCATAATTTAACTCTTTTGTAGGTAGGGTACATGCTCACTTTTGATCTATCAAGCTTACATCTAGGGTTTAAGACCCTCAGTGCAAGGAGTTCAATCAAGAATTGGTTTACTATGGATATAGGCATCATATATGGATCCCCATGAGCTTCACATGTTATTTTGATCAAGAATTCATCAAGATTTTGGAATTGGTTTGCAGTGGAAACCCTGGTTCATCTGGGTATCTTGTGTAAGTTCTTCACCAAGCTTCTTCAACATTCAATCAAAGGTTTAAAGGAATACTTCAAATTTCATCATCTTATGCCTATATGATCTCCCATGAGTCCCAAAAGTCAAGAGAATTGCAAGTTAGCAAGTTGGTTAATGGTGGTTGACCAGAGGAATTCATCTGATCAAAACTGGGGTTCCCTAGACCCTATCTCCTACAATTTTGTATCATATGAAAATTATTCCAAGAGCAAAGTTACTCCAAATGACATTCCAAACAACTTTCATGTTTAAGTCTAGAGCTAGTTTTTCGTGTAAAGTCAAATTGTATTGTGAAAGATTATAGGTCATTTTGTCTAAACCCTAATTTGGAGGTCAACTCCCCAAGGCCATAACTTGCTCATATTTTATGAGATGAAATATTTCCAAGTTGAACAATCAAATTCAAGGTGTCTACTTCAACTTTTATGTTTGGAGGAATAAATAATTCAAATTTTATGAGCATGTGATATGAGGATAGATTATAGGTCATTTTGGACCAATACCATTGAACAAGTGATTTTCCTCAACTTCAAAAATGCATAACTCCTTCATATCAAATCCAAATAAGGTCAAATTTGTGACCATTTTGAAGGGATTTGAAATAGATACAACCTTTATGAAGGAACATTTCTCATTTGAAGCTCACACAAAAAGTTAGCCAAGGTGGAATAAGTGAACATATGGCTTGACACTTAGAATTTTGTTTGATATGTTAAAATTTCCAAACTTCCACCTCAAAATTAATCATGATAAAAGCTTCAAATGGAAAAGTGTTCAAAATGAAAGTTGTTCCTCTTGATCTAACCTTTCCAAAAAGTCCAATTTCACCCATTTTGGATAAGATTTGAATAGGTTGCACATGGCTTGAACATTGCATCATCATTTGGCAAAGATCAAACTTCAAACTTCCATATACATTTTCCTTGCATTCCAAGTTGATTTTAGACTTGCTCACACTCAACTATGGATCAAATGGAATGATCTCATGAGCTTGTACACGCCCATGCACACATGCATCACTCATTGCCAATTTTGGAAACTCAATTGTAAGGTGCAAATATCATGTGATTCAGATATAAATAGAGGCCCCTATGCTCAGAATTAGGGACTCATTCGCGCAAGCTTTGATCCCAAACACCAAACCCTTCCATTTGAGAGGATAATCGTGATAATTTCCTTTGGAAATTGAGTTTGAATCTCACTGTTTTGAGATTCAAAACTCCAGGGATCCAAGACCTTTTATGCATTCTAATATACTTCTGCAAGCATCCTGAGCAAGATCAAGCACGAGCCAAAGCAAGAACAAGTGAATCCAGACCTACATTGAAGGTATTTTCCAGAAAATTTCATTTCTTCGATTCTCACTCAATTCTCCATAATTCTCTTGGATCCTTGGTTGTCTGAAGTCCTACCAATGTAGGCAACAAGATTGAGTTGTTTTGAGGTCAAATCGAAGCAACTCAGTTCATGCACCTCAAATTTCAACTCCTTGTATCTCTCAATATACTTGGAGTTATGATAAATTGATGCCAAATTCGTGCTCAGTGCCATTTTTACTTTAAAATCATGTCTTCCTTTTTTATTTTATTGATGGTTATGATTGGACCAGTCCAGTGAGGCTCGCCTGAGAAGGAGACCAGAGATTTACTCCGGTGATGAGTTAGCAATGTCCAGAGCCACATGATCTGTTTGATTTGTCTTAATCACGAGCGTTGGTTTGAATTACAAAGTTTGTGGCACGTTGACTAGAGTCCACAATGGATTACGCGCTTGTGGCCACTTGGTCTGCCACCTCAATTAATGAGGGAGATCAAGTGGTCCACGTTTTTTCTGATTATTTGATTTTCATTTTATATGTGTTATTTTCATTAATTCATATTAATTTTAATATTGATCCAAAAAATATGAGAGTTTCACCAAAAATGTTTAAATAAATTCCTCTTTCATTTTCTGAACTAGAATTATTTTTTGGATCATTATTAATATTTTTCATGATTTAATGGATTTTATGAATATTTTTAATTGTTTAAAAATAGTTTTAAGTTTCCAAAAATCATGAAAAAAAATCTCCAAGGTCTTTTGACCTTGTTTGACCTATGATAAATCTCATGGCAATTTCTTTGGTGTTTTGATGAGGTTTTAGGAATTTTACCAACCATAATTTAATTTAATGCATATTTTAGTTGATTTTAATTGATTAAATTCCAAATGAATTGTGTTGGGCTTCTATTATTGACTTGTTGAGTTTGACTTGCGTTGTTGGGTCTTGGTCAAGGTTGATTTGACTTGTTAAGTTAAGATCATTGGATTTAGGAGATTGAAGAAATGTACATTTCATCTCTCAAAATGAATGAATGATCTTAATTTGGTAAAAGTCCTCCTTTGACCAATTTGTGTTAATTCCATTCCCCCTCCCTCTTCATCTCATTCCCCTTCTTTATTCATTCATGTCATGGACCTATGATATCTCTATATCCTAAGGCTAGTTGATTGCAAAATCAACATGAGTATGGATGAGATTAGGTCCACCTTTTGCATATTCTTTTTGTGTGTGGTATGTTTCATGAGCATATTCCATTATACTATGTCTCTAACATGCATTAACACCAAAATTCTATTGCCCAACCTCAAATAGTTGTGACTTCTACATAAGTCCAATTACGATTGCTTAACATAACGCTAAATTTGTGACACAAAAGGCATAACATTCTAGTAAGTGAGATTGTTAGTACTTTTCCCTTTTCCCTTGGAAATAATAAAAGTGTAGTGACGACTCTGGTTTAATTGATGTTAAGCTTATCCATAGCTTGATGGTCATGAATTTACCGCTACAGAGATTAAGTGGCGACTCTGCTGCGGAGTAGTCTCTAGTGGGTTTATCCTACATTTTTGTATGTATATAATTGTACACTTGATGTATGTATATTTGTTTGTATGATATAATCTGCTTGTTGTGTTTGGTGATCTCTGAGTGGTGAGATAAGTTCTAACACGAACTTGAGTGCAATTAAGATAGGAGGATGGTATAGTCATGTTCGACTTGTGTGGAGTAGTCCTTAATAAGTTGTTTTGAGACTCATCTACTAAGTGGAAACCCTTTTGGAGTTATGAATATCACACAAGTCATTTGTGGTTAGGCATTACTTCCTCTTATTTGGGGTCCGAGAAGCTGAGGACCGTAGAACATTTAACCCATCTTGGCCCATTTAGGACGTAGTGAGGAGACTGTTCAAGTGTAGACTTGATAACAGTTGTCACGCGATACTACACTCAGACGAGTTTCTCTTGAGAATATTATGAGTTAATGAGTCAGCCATCCTAACCATTAATATCCGATAGATGGAATGAAGACTCTAGGAACTTTTTAGAACATGATCTACAAGTTTTTATCCTTAGTTCACTCCTTTGGGATGGTTCTTACCCAGACTCCATGCTCGTGACTCACAACAAACCCTTGATTCTTGCTTGATCCAATCAAGTCTTGTCAATATCAATGGAACTTGGGTGTTGATAAGGTGAAAACCATAATCCACCAAAATGGATGATTGATCTTGACAATGACATGATTCATCCCTTGACCTTTGTTTGCTTACCTTGTGTGTGATCCCTTATTTGTGATTGTTGCATTCATGCACTCATACGCATCATAACATTCATCACACCAAAAATAATTTCAAGGAACTGAGGTCTTACTTGCAAATATTTTCAGACCATGGATTGTGGACGAAGGAACACTAAGAAGTACAGTTTCAGACGTCCCGACTTGAAAGAGTTAAGGAAGCTAGCATCCTTTGTATTAGATCACTTGGACTTCAAGCAACATCATGGGAAACTTCTGTCTATCTTATATACTGATGTGTTTGAAGGACTCTTGAGTGTGTTGGTTCAGTTCTATGACCCTCTCTACCGTTGCTTCACTTTTCCTGATTATCAGCTTATGCCTACGTTGGAGGAGTATGCCTATCTCTTGGGAATACCTGTTTCTAACAAAGTGCCTTTTAGTGGATTGGAAGAGATTCTGAGATCTCATCTTATAGCTGAAGCTCTTCATTTGAAGAAGTCTGAGATAGAGGCTCATTGGGTGAAGAAAGGAGGATTGTTTGGATTGACTTCCGGATTGTTTGGATTGACCCATTAGCAGTGATAATTTGATTGGGAAATATGTAACGGTAAATTATATCTTTCTTAATGAACCGAGCGACCACTTGTTTCGTAACGTTTTTGTAAGAAACGACTTCAACCCATTTGGAGAAGTAGTCGATGGCGACCAATATGAATCGATGTTCGTTTGAAGCCTTTGGTTTAATAAGCTCGATCATGTCTATTCCCCACATAGAGAATGGCCAGAGTGCTATCAAAACATTTAAAAGAGTTGGCGGTACATGCACCTTATCAACATAGATTTGACATTTGTAGCAATTCTTGCATTAATGGAAACAATTGGTTTCCATAGTCAGACACTAGAAACACGCCTTAAGAATTTTCTTTGCCATTGCATGCCCATTGGCATGAGCCCTAAATGATCCTCCATGGATTTATTTGATGAGCATGTCTGATTCGTGTCTGCCCACACATTTAAGCATAACCATGTCGTAGTTTCTTTTGTATAGCACATTACCATTTAGGAATAATTTTGATGCCAATCTTATTAAAGTTCACTTTCCCCCGATCGAAGCATTTGTTGGATACTCTTATTTTTCGTGGTAACATTTGTCGTTAGGAAACCATGGTTTTCCATCAGATTCTTCTTCTATTGATAAATAATATGCAGGTTGATCCAGGCGCCTGATTCTTATTGTCGGATCTTCATCAGACCAATTCACTTTTTACATGGATGACAAGGTAGCCAAGGCATCCTCTAATTTATTTTCCTCCCGAGGGACATGAGTGAAAGTGATATACTTAAAATGGTGTATCAATTCTTATAAGTGAGCATGGTATGGGATCAAATTAGGATGCCATGTTTTCCATTCTCCTCTTACCTGGTATATGACTAATGCCGAGTTTCCAAATTCTTCTTGGATTTTGATTCTTAGGTCGATGTCTGCTTTGATGCCCATTATGCACACTTTATATTCTGCCATGTTATTGGTACAGTCGAAGCACAACCTTGTTGTGAAGGGTATATGGAATTTCTTTTGGAACATCATAATCGCCCCGATCCCGTGGCCTAAATAATTTGAGGCACTATCGAACACGAGAGTCTGTAGCTCTCCTGGTTCGGGTCCTTCATCATCATTGAAGACCATTATATCCTTATATGGGAAATCAAATCCCATTGTTTGATAATATTCTACCGGTTGGTGAGCATGATGATATTGCAGTATGCTGGCCTTGATAGTTTTTGTGTGACATATTGGATGTCATACTCAAATAAATGCATTTGTCAACGAGAAATCCTTATGGTAAAAGCAGGTTTCTCAAATATGTACTCGATTGGATCCATCTTTGATATTAACCAAGTGGTGTGGGTCAACATTTATTTCCTTAGGCATCGGGCGGCCTATGCTAGTGCATAACAAGTTTTCTCGAGAAATGAGTTTCTAGTTTCATAGTCGATAAACATCTTTCTCAAGTAGTAAATGGAATTCTCTTTTATTCCTATTTCATCATGTTTCCCCATCACACACCCCATTGATTCATCAAATATTGTTAAATACACAATGAGGGGTCTCCCTAGAATAAGGGGTATCAATATCAATGGCTCTTGCAAGTATTGTTTGATCTTTTCAAAAGCCCCTTGACAATTTTATTACACTTGATAACCTGGTATTTTTTTAACAATTTGAAAATTGGTTCACATGTGGCTGTAAGGTGTAAGATGAATCTAAAGATGTAGTTCAATCTTCCTAAGAAACCATGAACCTATTTTTATGTGTTTGGTGTTGACATATTTTGTATGGCTTTTACTTTGTCAGGATCTACTTCAATTCCTCGTTGGCTAACTATGAACCGCATCAATTCACCAGATATGACAGTGAAAGTGAACTTGGTATGATTCAAACATAGCCAAAACTTTCTTAAGCGTGCGAATAATTTTTGTAAGTGAACAATGTGATCCCCCTCAGTTTTGGATATCGCAATCATATTGTTGACATATACTTCTATCTCTTTATGTATCATGTCATGAAAGAGAGTCACCATCGCTCTTAGATAGGTTTCCCCAACATTCTTCAAGCCAAAAGACATCACGTTATAACTGAAAGTTCCCCATGAGCATCGTTTGAACTCAAATAAGTTACCACAATGCAGTCCTTCACTCTCTAATGCTTTCCCCTAACTTAGCTGGTGTTGATGGATCGTGTTCATCATTTAACTTTATTTTTCGTGGCTTTCTTGCTTCTGAAACTTCTCTGAAATTCCATTTTCTCAATTTAGATAAATGAATTTGGAGCATAAGGTTGAATTCAGGATGAGAAGAGGATCACAATGGTGGTGGTCTTGTGTTCTGAATTTACCAAATGATGAAACTCCGGTGATAACTCACCGGAGAAGATGACCAAAGTGTTCCAGGTCGTCTAAGTTTGGCCAGACACGTTGCACAAACGAATGTTTTGATTGGCTGGTTTTGAACTGGACCCCGTGTGCTATTTGTAGCGCGTTCCACCGTGCATCCTAATCCGAGGAGTGTTAGATCTGCCACGTGTAACACCCCAAAATTTGCCCTCCTCATTCATGCATTCATTTAGCATTTCATATTGCATTTCATCATGTCAATCAGAATTAGATCCGGAAAAAAAAACGAAAAAAAAAAACGAAAAAAAAATGAAAAAAAAAATGAAAAAAAAACGAAAAAATAATAATAATAATAATAATAATAATAATAATAATTTTTTACAAAAAAAAAAAATAAAAAAAAAAAAAATATATATATATATATATATATATATAATAAAAAAATTTTGGACTTGGGTCTCTCTCATTTGAGCCCACAAAACCATGAAATTCAGTCTATAAATACCAAGGCTTCACTTGAGAAAAAGGAAGAGAAGCAAAATACTCTGAGGTTTCCTTGAAACAAAACCCTTGACAAAACCTGGAGAGAAACCTGACAGAGAACTCAGAGTAACCCCCAGGCAGCTCTGAAAAATTCAATCTGACTCACACACTAACATTGGTTTACAAATCCAGCTGTGCCATTTGATTTTTCTTCTCCAATCAGGTTTGCCCTTATTCCCATTACCTTTATGCTCTTAATTTGGATCACCTGAATGTGTGAGGTAACATTAGGTTTTTGCCCACGGGTTTATAATTATGTATGAATGTATAAACAATGCCTTGAATGCTTAACCGTTTAATTTCTGATGTGTATGCCACAGGGTTTGAGGTTTCTGAAACCATACTGTTATCCATGAAAAAAATGCTTATGGTGTTTCACTAACCCTTTTGTTGAGTTTTTGTGAGGGCTCACATGACTTTTACAGGGATAACTTGCGTGGTTTCCCACTTTATTTGTGGGATAACCCCTGGAGGTTCATTCCTATTACCTGTACTGACTCACCTTTCTTTGATGGCATTAGCTTGGGAGATCCCTGGGTTTCTTACTCCTTTAATTGCTGTTACTTCGGATCTTTATCCGTGTGGTACTTTTACCTCTTTTCCGCATTTTATCGCTTTCTTAGCTGGAAGACCTCGATAGGAGGCATTTGTTTTCTTTTGTTTATTTACTTCTGAGCCCCTTGTTGGCACATTTACTTTATACATGTCTGTTTTGTATGTGTTCGTATCCCTGCAGGTAGCGCGGTTCCTTCGTCAAGGACTGCCTTTTTGCCCTTGAGCATCCCAAACCCTAAAACCCAAAGCAACACGTTAACTCCTTCTACTACAGGCGAGTAAGTCTCCAAAGGTCGAGCATCCGGTAGATTGCGTAGTGACGTCGTTCGTCCAAAACCCAATCCACAACCCCGTAGTTAGCCGAACTACGGCTTGCTCTGATTCTCAGGCCAGATGAGATACGTAGGCATAAGACGCGATGTCTTAGCGAGCACACATCCCCCCAACCCATAGGTCAGCCGAGCTACGAAGACTCTGATTCTCATATTCATATGAGATACGTATGCAGTGGATGCGACATCCGCGCGAGTCATTTTCATTTAACCCTTTTTTTTTGGTAAACAGCACAAGATAAACTCACACCCTTTAGACAAGAATTACAAAAGTGGATCCCGTAGAGTACTATGGATGCGTAGGGGTGCTAATACCTTCCCTTCGCATAACCGACTCCCGAACCCAAGATTTGGTTGCGAGACCCCGTCTTGTCCTTTCCTTTTTCAGGTTTACTTCGAGCGTTTCCTTTCCCTCCTTTGGGATGAATAACGCACGGTGGCGACTCTTCTGTCATTTTCTTTCGCCGGTTGTTTTTTTCGCGCACTGTATTTTTCAGGTTGCGACAGCTGGCGACTCTGCTGGGGATAGAGAAGTTGACCTCTTGCTGGTCCATCTTCCCTAAGTGAGTCCCTCCTAGCTTGTGTGATTTCTTGTTTATTGGGTGTTCATGCTTTTGTACATTTATTTGCTTACCTGCTTGCATACATCTGTTGTATCTATTGGATCTGTTTGTTTGTTTGTTGGGATGGGATGTTCTATGAGAGATAAGCCCATTACCCAGGCTTGAGTGTACACACAGGTTTTAGAGTGGATGATCATGAGGCTTGCGTGGCATGTTGCTACGTTAAGTCGTTCGTGAAGAACCACACCCAGACGAGGTTTCTTTTGGATATATTATGTCCTACGGATGTTCCGTAACGACATGGTGTTCCTTTAGAAATCGTCGACTCTGGTGACCATTTCCCGAGAACTCAGTCGAGGCCTCTCCTCCGAGACGTGATTATGTTAGCTCTGGTGGGCGCATTCTCGCTGATCAATCCGAGGACCCCGAGACTGGGAACTTGCTTTAGGATGTCATGTTGAGGGGAGTCAGTGGAGGTCTTTTATCCCGTAATAATGCCAAACCTTCAGTGGTAAACGTATTATTCGCGACTGAAGGGCTGAAGCTGACGAACTTCTGTTCTTAGAACCTACCAGTGAGGGGTGGGCTAAATTCAGGAAACCTTAACCTCCAACCAACCCGGTTTTCTGGAGCAGAGTTTTGGTCTTGTATTATATTCCTCAGTGAATTTCTCTCCAGGAAGTGCAACCTGACAGATGTTCAAGCGGATCCATCAATTCTGATTGACATGCCTTTGCATTGCATAACATCATCTGCATATTTGCATCCAACATCTCATGCTTATTCATTTGCAGGGTATTCCCTTTCAAAACGGGGGTGCCTTAAAAATGAACAAGTAGTGCATCGCATACCATGCGTATTAACCCTTGTCTGTTTTGCAGGTGTCACCGTAGTGTCTAATGTTTGTTCCCTGTATCAGGCAGTTATTGGTCCCAAGCGAGTTCACAGATACCCGACAAAGGAAAATCGTCCACGACTAGCGATGGACCAAGTACAGAAAGAGCTGGCTGATATGCGTGAAAGGATGGATCAGTTCATGACATTGATGACTGGTATGGCAGAAGGCCAAGCGAAGCTGAGGGAATTGGTTGAGCAACCGAGACCCGATCCGGAGGTGGAGATACTAAACGCTGAGGGAAACCCTGGTAACCCTGGGAACGCTGATAACCTTGTGAACACTGGTAACGTGGGTAATGCAAATGCTGATGGAAACCCGGGTAATGTTGGCAACACAGGGAATGTTGGAAATGGTATTGGCGGAAGGTACAATGTGAATCAAGGAATTCGGATTAACGGGCACCCCGTTACTGAAGATTATCAGTGTGATCAATTTTCTTTGCACGACGAGGCCCTCGAGACCACTCGCCGTATGGATGAGCTTGCTGAGAAGCTCAAATCTTTGGAGTCTCAAAATTCCTTAGGCTTTGATGTCACAAATCTTGGTCTGGTTCAGGGAGTAAAGATTCCTCACAAGTTCAAACCCCCTACTTTTGAGAAATACAATGGGACTTTTTGCCCACGCACTCATCTCCAATCTTATTTGGGAAGGTTGGGAGCTCACACGGAAGATGAAAAGCTGTGGATGTACTATTTTGAAGACAGTCTAACTGGAGCTTCTCGTGAATGGTATTCTCATTTGTCTCGTACTACCATCAAGAGTTGGAAAGACTTGGCAGAGGCTTTTATCAAGCAATATCAATACAACTTGGACATGGCTCCAAATCGGACCTTGTTACAAGGTATGTCTCAGACTGCCAAGGAAACCTTCAGAGAGTATGCTCAGCTTTGGAGACAGATTGCTGCGTCCGTCCAACCCCCTATGTCTGAAAGGGAGATGGCGGACATGTTCATGAACACTCTTCAAGGCAATTATATTGAGAGATTGGCTGCTTGCCCGTCAATCAGCTTTGCAGAGATAGTAATTGCTGGAGAAAGAATCGAGAGTCTGTTGAAGATGGGCCGAATTCAAGACAATAGTGTTTCCAACCCATCAGGTCCCAAGAGACCGTTTGCTGGTAACGGTCAGCGAAGAAAAGAAGGCGAGGCAAGCGTTGTGTATGCCGGCAGAGACAGAGGTAGAGGACGCCCTAATTATTATCAAGATCAAGTGGCCGCAGTCACTATTCCAACACCTGTTCCTCAACCGCAATATCATCCGCAACAACAACCCAGGTACAACAATCAACAACAAGGAGGTAATCCGGGTCAGCAGAGACACTATCAACAACGTCCGAGGCAGACGGACCGGGTCATTGAGCCAATCCCAATGCCTTATTCAGTATTACTTCCCAAGCTGATTGACATGAATCTGGTTACGTTGAGAACTCTGGCCCCACCAATCGATCCCAATAATTTGCCTAGAGGTTATGATGTCAACGCCAGATGCGCTTTTCACTCCAACGCACCTGGCCATACTACAGATAATTGCAAGGCTCTCCAGTTAAAGGTACAAGATTTGAGAGATGCCCAGGCTATCAATTTTGCTCTGGTGCCTAATGTTATCCAGAACCCGATGCCGGCTCACGGCGGGCAGAGGATTAATGTTGTTGATAGTGGGGAAACTTTGAATTTGGTTTCTGATGTGACTAAGGTGAAGACTTCGCTATCGGTGGTTAAAGACCGACTTCTGAAAGGACAGATTTTCCCGGGCTGTGGGGAAGAATGCAGAAATTGTCAAGCTGCCGAAAACGGATGTGACAGTTTGAGAAGGGGTATTCAGCAACTGATAGATGAAGGTTGTCTTTAGTTCGATCAGGCCCGTCCGGTGAAGAATGATGTATCGACGATGACGTTTTATTTCACTCCTGAAGAAATATATGTTCCCGAGAGACTCGCTCCGACAATAATATATTTCCTAGAAAGTACAGAACCAGCAGCGGTGAACATCGAAAGTTCAACACCAGTTGCAATTTACTCTAACAGCCCTCAACCGACTTTGGTTGGTCCAATCACCATCACGGTACCAGGACCTGTTCCGTATGAGAAAGACAGTGCTATCTCGTGGCACTATGGGGCTGATATCTACTGCTAGGGGCAGAAAGTTAACGAAGGAGACATTAACATTGGTAGCTCCGCTGTAGACAATGTTGGAGGGGTTGGTGGCTTCACTCGCAGTGGACGCCTATTTGCACCATCAACATTACGCGCGAATACTGAAGCCGAGGCAGTTGCCAAGGCTAAAGGGAAACAGGTATCCACCGAAGAGGTTACTACTGAGGAAGATCCTCCTAAGACCGCATTCGAGAAGGAAGTGGATGAGTTTATGAGGATTATCAAGAAAAGTGACTACAAGGTAGTCGACCAGCTAAATCAGACACCCTCAAAGATCTCCATTCTCTCACTATTGCTGTGCTCTGAGGCGCACAGAGCAGCCTTGTTGAAAGTACTGAATATGGCCTATGTTCCACCGAAGATAACTGTTAACCAGCTGGAGTCGGTAGTTTCCAATGTAAACGCTAGCCGGGGGCTAGGTTTCACCGATAATGACCTGACACCTGAGGGCAGGAATCACAACAAAGCCTTGCATATCACAATGGAGTGCAAAGGGGTGATGCTTTCCCATGTTTTGGTTGATACAGGCTCTTCTCTGAATGTTCTTCCAAAGAAAGCCTTAATGAAGTTGGATTGCGATGACACCATCCTGAGGCCAAGTAACTTAGTTGTGAGGGCTTTTGATGGCTCTAAGAGAGCTGTCTTTGGCGAAGTTGAGTTGCCAGTTAAGATTGGACCGCAGGTGTTCAAGAGCACCTTTTATGTGATGGATATCCAGCCTGCCTACAGCTGTCTGCTAGGTCGGCCTTGGATTCATGTTGCCGGTGCTGTTACTTCTACCCTCCACCAGAAGCTCAAATATGAACTAGAAGGTCAGATCGTCACTGTATGTGGTGAAGAGGATATTTTTGTTAGCCACCTATCTACATTTAAGTATGTAGAGATGGACGGCGAGATGCATGAGATGCTGTGTCAGGGCTTCGAAACTACAAACATCAATGAGGTCGCGCCCGAAGCTGTCTTTTCACCTGAGTTTGAGAAGGTCGGGACTTCTATCTCTTCATACAAGCAAGCTGTCGAAGTGGTTAAAGCTGGTAATGCCGAAGGCTGGGGCAAATTTGTGGAGCCAGTCATCAAAGAAGACAAGTTTGGATTGGGGTATGCTCCGAGATCTCAGAAGAATGAAACCGGTACTCTCTCCAGCGGGGGTTGGTTTCCCCCCACATCGTCAATGCTGCAGATGAAGACAAGGCTGACAGCGACTGTGACTTAGATAGCTGGATTCGCCCGTGTGTCCCGGGAGAAAAGCTCGACAATTGGTCGTCTGAAAAAACCGTCCGGGTTACTCTACTGAAAGAGTGATTTTTATTGTTTTCCTTTATTACATGCATAATAAAGTCTTACACTTTACCCAAGGTGTAACGGCTCATTTGTAGGGCCATCCATTTAGTTATGTTTCGCAATTATTTTTATCATCAATAAAGGACGGCTTTTGCAAACAATTTTGTGTTCTCTTTCTTTCAGTTTTTTTACTTTTTATAAAAAAAATGGCAATGTTTCTTTTTTCGTTTTTCCTTTCTTTCAAAAAAAAAAATCTCTCATTCTAAGGTAAAGCATGATCCTCCATCATGCAGAGCCGACCACTCGGATCTCACTGCTAACGACACTGCTATGGCCAAGTATGACTTCGACAATCCTATCTATCAAGCCGAAGAAAGGGCTGAGGAAGATTGTGAATTGCCTGAAGGGTTAGCCAGATTGTTGAAACAGGAGGACCGAGCTATTACACCTTATCAGGAGGTGGTTGAGACCATCAACATCGGTACCACAGACGACAAGAAAGAGATCAAGATCGGGGCCAGTCTACAGGCCGAGAGGAAAGACCGTTGATCATGTACTTGATTGTGTTAGAAAGGTCAATGGGTTGTGTGCTCGGTCAGCATGACGAGTCAGGTCGAAAAGAGCATGCAATATACTACCTTAGCAAAAGTTTACCGACTCTGAACAAAGATACTCATTGCTCGAGAAAACTTGTCGCGCTTTGGCATGGGCTGCTCGCCGACTAAGACAGTATATGTTGACTCACACGACTCTATTGATATCAAAAATGGATCCAGTCAAGTATATTTTTGAAAAGCCATCACTTATCGGAAAGGTTACTAGGTGACAAATGATACTGACAGAGTATGACATCCAATACACTTCACAAAAGCCATCAAGGGAAGTGTCTTATCAGACTATCTTGCAGAGC